>NC_056732.1:869709309-869734309 GCF_019279795.1 Protopterus annectens
TGGATTTAAGGATGTCTAAATGTGAGGATTTTGAGCAGAATTCACAAGTCGCAATTTATCTGAAAATAGTCTATAGAACAGTAAATCTCAGATGTAGATTTACTTTGTTAAGTTAAAAAATGACAGAAGAAAATATTCAAATATCATTCAAATATCAGAAAGACTTACACTACTGAAGAAAATTATTAAAGAATGGAAAACGTGTGTGACGTTACAACATCAGGCTAAGAGGCAGTAGAGAGATGAAAAGGAAAAGTATATGTGCAAGAAAACAAACACAGCTGACAAAGTTTTCACAGTAATGCTGTAGAAATCATTGTGAACAACCAGACAAGTGGAACCACATTGCATACGCAAAGTAGAAGTAGGCAATCACACAACCAGCTCTGCAATTTGTAACTGGCAAAGTGGGCAAAAGCAGGGTTACTAAAAAAATGACTATGTCATTTATTTTTATGTATTTATTTGCACTTTGCTAACCAAGAATGTCCAACTAGATCAGATTGATTCTAGAAAGATCAGTGATAAGTTGGGAGAAATTGTAATGGTTTATACTAGAAGCGGTTATCTTGGAGGGAAGACTTGACCAGGTAATTTTAACATCACCTAGAATTAGTGACTGTGTGTGCATTGTATGAGAGCCACAATATGATGTCTTCCAATGTGCTGATTTTGCCTTCAAGTGGGATATAATTGGCTGCCATGCATAGTTTTTGTGTATTTAATGTTAGGTTACTTAGAAGCAGTTTGGCATTATGGTAGAAGGTTATGGTAGATGGGAAAGCTGACAGGATTATGTTACTGTGGTACATTATTGCTACTCCTTTTTTTTTTTTTTTTTTTTTTTTTTTTTTTTTTGTTTAGTCTGTTTGTTCTAAGAATGTTATAGGCAGGGGTGAGGGGAGGTATTTCTGTGTTACTGTTATTAGATTTTAGCCAAGATTATGTTATTGCTAGTATGGCAGGGTAGTGATATTTTATCTGTATGTGTGTAGTTCTGAATTTTTTTTTACAATGCTTTCAAAGTTCATACAGAATAGATTGAGTTTTATGTTGCCATTTCTTATTTTGTCAGGAAAGGAATTTTGACTGGGTTGATTTATTATTTGTAGACTAACCTGTGCCTGAGAGGGTCCAGGTCTGGTGTGAATGTCACCTGCTGGTAGTAGATTTAGTAGTACACTTCTGCACCTCAGTTTTTTCTTTCTTTTTTAATTTTTGTGGAATAGCTTTTAACCTTTTTTGGAGATATGGAGTATTTTAGCTATAATTAGGTTTGTGCAGTGATTTTTATATAATTAGGGACCTATATTGAACTGGATGGATGTAGAGTTTACATTGTAATCATGTGTTTTTTTGTAACAGGCAAAGTAATTACAGAGTCGTGTTTGGTATGATGCAGAGCTGGTTAATAATAAGAGTATGAGGGATGTTAGAGTGAGACATTTTATCATGGTGGGGAGTAGAGAGTTTAGGTTATGAGGTACTTTATAGTTGAAAATATTTATATTGTGAAGAGTAGAGTACTCATATTGTCAGTTATAGTAATAACAAGATGTAAGAGGTTGTTATTGGTTGGTTAGGTTTTGGCAGAAGGAAGTTGTCATGGATTGGTAGTAGTAGTATTTTGTGAAAGTGAGGCTAAGGTGATAAATAAGTGTAGAGGAAATGAGGGTGGTGGTAAATGGTGGTAGGGTAGGGGAGTGGAGTGAGCCCAAGCACATTAAATGTGAACTGACGGGATTGTACCTGGCAGTATTGCAGCCTGGCCAGAAATGTACCCAAATTACTCAAAATGTATAGGTTATCTTCAATATTATTAGAGGAAATTTTGTTCTATGAAGTAAGGAAAATATATGTTACAGCTGCATGACTAGGGAAACTAGAGTTATAGCATGGGTGTGTGTGTGTGACTTCACTATTCAAATGAGAGGGTGACTAAAAGGTGGAATAAATTTGACAAATACACTATTAGTTGGAATTTTTATTGACAACACTATCTAATATTTATAGATTTAGGTCAATATTGCTTGAAGATAAAATTATTTCTATGCAGCAAGGAAATACATATGCTACTGCTACATAACTAGGGAATCTGTACAAATGGTGTGTGTGTGTGTGTGTGTGTGTGTGTGTGTGTGTGTGTGTGTGTGTGTGTGTGTGTGTGTGTGTGTGTGTGTGTGTGTGTCTGTGTGTGTGTGTGTGTGTGTGTGTGTGTGTGTGTGAGGGGGGGCTGATGCAATATTACTGGGAAGGTAACTAATGCCAGATTATATTTGAAAAAAAAAAACACTGTTCAGCTGGGAGCAGGGTTAAGGCATTGTTACTGATTATGTCCCAAGTCACTTGTGCATTGGCTATGGTGGTTAGTAGAGCAATAGGCCAGATGTCAATAAAATTATTTGAGAAGACCTAAGATTATTTGTAGCACTTATTTAAAACAATAATATACAGGGCTGTTAATGCCTGCTAAAATCTTGCTTATTTTGACTGCAGGTACCCTTTTTTTCTTTTAGCTTGCTAAGTGATTGCCCTCACAGTTGGGGGCAATGCACATTATGTGGGAGAGGTGTGGCTGGTTTGGAGCCGGGGGCTAACATGTACCTTTATAGAGCTGTTGATGCAGGTTAAAATCCAGTTTATCCTCAGGGCATGTACCCTTTGTTTTTATTTATTTATTTAACATTGGTTGACCAGGACAGTCCAACTAGTACAGAGCCCATTTTCAGCGGAGGTCCAGGTAGAAATGCTCCAGATGCATGTCTTTAGAACGTGGATGGTAACCCACACAAACAGAGGGAGAACATGGAGAACATGCAAACTCCACACAGAAGGCACCCCAGCCGAGAATCGAACCAGAAAACCTCTTCCTGTGAGTTGACAACATTAACCGCTGCACCACTGCACTGCCCAATGTTCCTTTAGATTGTTTATTGACTGCCTCACAGTTGAAGACAATGAACATTAGGAGGGAGAGTTGCTGTTGCTTGATAGCTGGAGGCCAATGCAGACCTTTATAAGGCTATTAATGCAGGGTGAAATCCTGCTTATTCTCAGTGCAGATACCATTTGTTCTTTTACCCTGCTTAGTTACTGCCCTTACAGTTGGAGATAATGTACATTAGGAGGGAGAGGTGTGGTGACATTATAGCTGGGGGCTAACACAGACCTTTATTTTTGATAAGCACACTGGTCCTGGGGCATACCTGGAGAATTTCTAGACAGTACTGAGATTATACTCATTTGTTTTAGCAAAATCATATTTTTGAAAGGAAATAGTCCCACAGCTCTCCTGCAGTAGTTTGGATTACAACTAGTTTATGATGACTGGCATGTATCATGACTCTTCAGACATAGATGCTGCCAGTCATGCAACACAAACCCTTGATCTTACTCGTTAACATAGCACACATACAGATACACAGACATGTATATATATACACACACACACACACACACACACACACACACACACACACACACACACACACACACACACACAAACACACATACACTTTTGCATGCCCATGTGCACAAACCTATACTGTGAAGCAATATGAATATCATTGCATACAGTAACCTATAAAAATGTTCTTTCTATTTTCCACAATTTTTGCTGGATTTTTATGCTAAAATATTGGCATATCAGCTATTTCTATTCTTCCCATTTGTGTGACTCATGAGAGAAGCTGTGGGAAAATCTGGCTTGTGTTTTTGTGTATCAGAGTGCATTCTCTATTTATCCTTGATCACATGGTTCATTGCCTGACACCTTGAAAGGTTGGTAGCCAGGCGTTCTAACAATCCAGTGTGCAACACATCGTAGCCACCATTCAGATGAAGATAACTTAATGTTTCATCACAGATGCTTGTGTTGTCCAGCTGGACATCACTTCAGTTTCCCAACTGCAACAAAGCAAGGTTGAGATGTCACTGTTGGGATTTTTCCCTCTGTATGTTTATGCCAACTAGATAGGATCATAGCAACGTAGGAGGTTACTAGGCTAATGGCCCTGTGGCCTTTACAAACCTAGCCAAGCGTTTATCCCCAAAAAGAAACCTCAGTCAACACTTGTTGCCCCTGTCAATGAGAGACACAGGTGGAACTCCTGGGACAAATTTGTGTTTTCCCATCCACTCATCAAAGTTGTGCTTGAAAAGGGTCAGTGAGGTACTCTTTTTGACGTATATGGGAAGTCTGTTCCAGAGATAGGGCAGCCTCTGGAAGACAAACCTGTCTCTCCAACAGCTTTTGTTGCTGTTGCATATTAGATTTAGGCCTTTCAAGCTGGTAATGCATGAGGAGTTAGACATGGATATGGAGCATCTATAATAGGTCAGGGTCCGAGATTGCCTTGTAGGTGAGGCACAGATCACCTCTGAGCAAGCTGTATGATACTGAGTAGAGTGACAGTGATTTGAGCCTGTCCGTACAGGATAGTATGACCTTTTTGACAGGTTAAAGTTCTCTGCTGATTCCCTCTTCATATAAGTATGTGATTTCCTTGTTTAATAGCCATTCCTTTAAAGATCTCACTTGGTTATGGTCACATTTTACTTTTGTATTGCTTACAGTCTGAACAGCTCCTGTTTTTAGATTCTAAAGTAAAGTGATTAAACTTAACACCCATTCTAAAAATGGGTGGAATTTATAGAATGAGATTCAAATGTCTTAAAAATGAATACCCTTATGACATTAACTCCAGACATCTGCCTTCTACTCTCCAATACTAGGAGCTTCTAGTAATGTCATTTATGATCTCTTCTGTGTGGTGTTGTAAAAATAAAAACATTAGTAGGCTTTTAATAAACAATGTTCTTGTAACAAGCATCCAATAATGATCAGTTTTAGAAAGCAACAAGTATGAATTTGAAAATCAGTCTGGAGGAGAAGGTAATCACACACACCACAAATCCAGTCTCACATAGACCTATCGCAACAGCAAACCAAACACATAAACACACAAAAACATATTCGGAGGCTCTAAATAAAAATCTGCCCAAGCAACAGAGACCTCCAAAGCAGAAATCCAAGCAACTGCTACCCCACAACAATACCCACGTATCACATAGTTCACAAAGTCAGTGTGCCACACAGTCACAGCCCTTAAGGCTAAAGAACTCACCTAATACACTTGTAATAGGTGACTCTATTGTCAGACACACTGAAGTCCTTCTCACCAGGCTGAACAAGGAGAAGTGCCAGGATCCGCCACATAACACAAGCACTCAGGTCACTCCAAAGCAAGTACAAATATGACTCCGTCATTGTCCATGCTGGTGTGAATGAACTGAGATGTACCTCCCTGGATTACATGAAAAGAGACATAGAGGAGCTCTCTGATCATGTGGCCCAGGCCGGTATGACCCTGACCTTGAGTAGCATCTTACCCTCACCAAGAATGATACCACAGTATAAAGACAAAATGATCAATTTCAACAATTGGCTAAAGTATTGGTGTTACTCAAAGGGGATCCAGTGTCTGTCAGTCTGGGATGACATGCTTGAAAAGCCACGTTGCTTCGCTAGGGACAGCTTGCACCTGTCACCCATGGGTTTTTGAATACTGGCCAAGGCTCTTGCCACCCCCATAGTGCCTTTTTTAGGCAAGGCTCAAAAGACAAACCCACCTCCTTAGACAACACAAGGAAAAAGAAACTAAGGGTAATGCTGCTCAACGCCAGAAGTCTAAACCTCAAGATGCACGCACTCGAGGCTCTCCTCAGTATGGAGAATATCGATATCTGTGCTGTAACAGAAACCTGGTTCAAGGCTCCTGAGAGCACCCCAGCACTACCAGGCTATACCTCATACCATGCTTTTCGGCCCCAAAACTCAGACCGAACCACAAGAGGAGGGGGAGTATCCATATTCATCAAAGATACCCATACCTCCAGGCTAGTGGCACTGCACGAAGCATCTGAGACCATCCATGTGCAACTAACAGTGGGCAAAACTGCCTTCCAGTTTGTAACCTGCTACAAACCACCCTCCCAAACTCAGGAACCCCACTTGGCTTTCCTGAAGACACTGGAGAATATGAAGGTCTCTCCAAACACCATTATATTGGGTGACTTTAACTACCCAAACATAGACTGGGAGCACTACTCAAACCCCAAAACCCTAGCCCAATGGTTCCTAGAATTTATAAACTCAAATGCTATGGAACAACTGGTCACCACTCCCACAAGAGGGGAAAACATATTGGACCTGATCATCACCAACATGGGGACTCTATGTTCTGTACCAGAGGTATACCTCTCATTGGTAAGATCTGACCATAAATTAATCACTATGGACATCCATATCCCGTCCCCACCCCTAGCAAAGGAAACTACAGTCAAAAACTTCTCAAAAGCAAACTTCCCACTTCTCAAAACCGAGGTGGAATCCTTCAAAGCCCCAGGGCCAGTGGAAAATAAGGCCCAAACCGCAGAATCCTTTACAAACGCATTCTATGGATACCTACAGGAATGCATGGATCGTGCTATCCCAAATAAAACCAAGACACACTCCTTCAAAGGCAGGAGACCTGTCTGGTGGACCCCAGCCATAAATAAGCTGTACAACAGAAGGAGGAAGCTACTAAATGATAGAGCAAAATCCCTGAAAGGGAAGGCAACTCTGATCAGTACTAGCAAGAAACTACAATCCCTCATAAAATCATCTAAGGCTAGCTTCAAAAGAAAAATTGCACAAGACACTAAAGATAATTGCAAGGCTTTCTTTACTTATGTCAGAAACCTGGGTGGAAACTCCCAGATATGCTCTGAGTTAGTGCAAAATGACAAAAAATACACTGAACCCACAGACATTGCCAACATCCTGGCAGGCAGGTTCAGTGCAAACTCCCCCCCCCCCAAATGAGCAAATGTCTATCCCAACAGAGTGTAGCCTGCCTGACATCACAGATGCACAGGTGAGAGCTGCCCTCTCCAAAGCAAAAAACACAGCATCAATGGGACCGGACGGTGTCCCTGGCTGCGTTTTACATGAGCTCCAAGAAGAACTGAACCCTCACTTAAAATCACTGTTCAGTCTCAGCCTTACAACAGGATATGTACCCAAAGAATGGCGTACAGCAACAGTGGTCCCACTCCATAAAGGTGGTGTCACAATGGACCCCGGAAACTATCGCCCTATAAGCCTAACTAGCCTGGTCTGCAAAACTATGGAGCGTATCATCATGGAACTCATAAACAAAGACATTGGGAACCTCCAAACACTGGATCCTATCCAATTCAGCTTTGTTAAGGGCAGATCTTGCCTCTTGAACCTGGTCAATTTCTTTGAAACAGTCACCAAGGCCATAGACGAAGGGAAGGTAGTCCACACAGCCTACCTGGATCTCACAACAGCCTTCGACACAATACCCCACTTGGGCATCATAAATAAGCTCACCAGCTTAAATATCAACTGCTATGTCACAAGATTGGTTGCAAACTGGCTTAGGGATAGAACCCACATGGTCAGAATTGCAGGTGCCATGTCAGACTCTAAACCAGTTACAAGTGGCGTCCCACAAGGCTCAGTCCTGTGACCTCTCTTGTTCGGTATATATTTCTCTGAGGTACAGGCTAACACAGGAGGACTATGGCTGACAAAGTTTGCAGATGACTGCAAACTGGGGGCCATAATCGACTCGCCGGCTGACACAAGCATCCTCCAAAAAGGTCTCACAGAGACGGATAACTGGTGCCAGAGCCATGGCCTAAAGCTAAATGCCAAAAAGTGCATAGTCATCCCCTTTGGGAAAAACAAAGTTCCCACAAATTACCACATAGGTGGTAATCCATTACGTATGGAAGAAGTAATTAGGGATTTGGGGACCCAAGTAGATTGCAATCTCTCCTTTGACAATCACATTGCCAAAGTGGTTAGAAAGACATTCTATATAGCCCACCTTATCATGAAAGGGTTCACATCTAGATCAAGAGACGTCATTGTGCCCCTCTACTCATCACTCATCAGGCCCATAATTGAATACAATGCCCCATTTGGGATGTACCTTACCCAACACCTGCTACAACTAGAAAGACCCCAAAAGTACCTCACCAAGAGGATCAAGGGACTCAAACAGATGCCCTACGCAGTTAGGCTAAAGAAACTCCAGCTCTACTCAGTTGCTTACCACCTACTCAGAGGCGATCTGTGCCTGACATATAAAGCCATGTCCAACCCAGAATTAATGGACATGCTCCACTTCAAGAAATCCAAATCCATCAGAACTACATGCTCCAGTGACTTAAACCTCAGCACAGAAATAAATAGAACATGCTGGAGGGATAGATTCATATCCCAGAGGCTCCCCTCACTCTGGAACAAAATCCCAATCCATGTCAGACATAGCCCCTCAATGACCATCTTCAAGAAGAATCTTGACGTTTGGATGGGAGATCGTAAATTTACCCCTGGGATCTCTTCTGTGTCACTGCTAAACAGAGGCATGGTAAACTAACCTTAAATGGGCTATCTTCTGTGACCTACTATACAGAGGCACAGTCAACTAATCTAAGAAGAGTGGCAAAAGCCAAACACACTCTGGCTAGGCTTGTAAATGCCCTAGGGCAGATAGCCTAGTATGAACCTAGTTCTCCTGTGAAGGGCAGATGCACTAGTACTAACTGAGGAACAGTTTTTTTCTTTCCATAGTCTCATTCTTGCCCTTTCTTTTGACAGATGGCATATGTGCAGAGTTTGCAGCAGAGATGGGTGGCCATTGTTGTGCAGGCACAGCAGCTGTTTCAAGAATTGCCTACCAGTGAGTCTGTGGTGGCTGAAGAACCTGTCCAGTCCAGTCAGAAGAGGAGACAGCAGGTGGCGAAGACCAGGTCAGTGGATGAGAGATGCTGTTGCAGTTTATGTTCTGGCGGCTGAAGTGGGGCATGATGTGGTCACAGGTAATAACGTGTTGTTGGGAGTTTCTGTAAGCATGTCAGAATTGGTGAGTTTTGGCAATAGTCCAGGGATAGGTTGGGTTGAGGCACATCAGGAGTTGGGTGAAGCTGCAGGAACTTTGGTGGCTCCACAGAGGCTTGCTAAAAGAGGGCAGGTGCAAGATGAGGCATTCATCATGGAGGGTAACCTAGGTTTGTCTAGCGGGAGTTTTGCATCATACGTAGATGGAGTAAAGTCACATCATGAGGCTGGGTTGGACTTTGGCATCTGGTTGGGGGATTGGTTAGCTACACAGTCCCTGGAGCAAGGAGCAGGGGCAGTCTTTCTGACCCCTAAATACTTAGTTAAAGAAAATATTTGGAAGAGGAGTTTATTGATATCTTTGAATTAATCAACTCAGAAGTGGTTCAAGATTTGTTAGAATCAGAAACTGCAAATAACAAAGATCTTCTGGTGGATTCAGTGGCCCTGGGTGGAGAAGAGTAGATAGGTTGTGACCACAGACATGAGAAAATTGGGTGTTGGGCTCTGTGTACTACATGGCTGTTTGGATGGAGAAAGACATTGCCTTGGCATACTACTCTTGACTTACCTTTTCACAATCTGGGAGGCTTAACAGTTACAAATGGGAAAAGCTTGATTGTGGTACAACCATACGTTTTGAAAGCAGAAAGCAGTGGATCACAAACCATATTGGGAGGTTAGGCACCCAGACATATGACTAGCCACTATGATAAACAGCTTTGGAATGGTTAGCAGCAGGGGGGAAGATAGGAGGGGGAGGGGCAGGGGTATGTTGGACTGTTTATGCAGGGCATTGTTCATAGGTGGTGTGCGGGTTCTTACACACTTCTTTGAAGTGTGCAGGAATGCATCCAGCTGTACAGTGTGGTCAGCAGGAAGATAATTTGGCTAGTCCCACTTCTCTTTTGACTGATTGCAGTAGTTTACCTTCTTTATTTCAGGGATATCAAAGTCTGTGAGGTAGGGGGAATTTTTGTGGGTGGGAGGGGTTCTTTCTGTGGGATGAGGCGAAGATCAGGGGGCACATTCTCCCATTAAGGTGCAGGTGTTGCGGCACATGATCCAACAGTTTCCTGATTCAGTGGTTGTGGAGGAAGTAATTAATGGATTTTCTCAGGAATTTTCTATAAAATCAAGTGTGGGTGAGGATGGAGGAGTCTGTAAGAATTTGCTTTCAGTGTGAGGAAGCAGATATCTTTGAAGGCTTGGCAGAGAAGGAACGACAAGCAGGGAGGTAGTTAGGTCTTTTGACGGCCTTCCTTTTGGCAGTTTTAAGGTTCCACCTTTGGGTTTGGTTTCTAGCAAGTCAGCTGGAGAATTTTGGTTGGGTCACCATTGTCTTATCCTGAAGGTAGCTCTGTTAATGATTGTATTACTGTAGATTATGCCAAAGTGAGTTATGTGTCTTTGGATGATGCAGTGCAGGTTATTCCAGGGTTTAAGGATTCATGGTTTGTGAAGGTGGATATTAAGTCTGTGTTTTGATTACTGTGGGTGCAGGAGGAAGATTACCCATTGTTAGGCATGATGCTTGGTAACAAGTTCTATTTTGACATGATTACACTGCTGGGGTGCTCAGTAGCCTGTGTCACTTTTGAGAAGTTTAGCACTGGCTACATTTGATTTGGCAGCAGCAGGTAGGCACTCAGAAGGTGGTAAATTATCTAGGTGATTTATTTCATTTCCAGTGCTACAGAAATATCATCAGACAAACAGATGCACTACCTCACATCCTTTAAATACCATAAAACATCACTTCCTTAAGAGATTAACCTCACTTCTTTGAGGGGGTGAGGCCCAAGTACAAGGCATGTTATACAAACGCTTATGCAGCATCTCACTTTCTAAGAAAGGTGGAGGCAAAATGCAAGATACAAAGTTTCAAAACATTTTGTTACCTTCATAAGATTTTGTTACCTTCATAATGTTTTGTAACTTTGTATCTTGCATTTTGGCACCACCTTTCTTAGAAAGTGAGATGTTGTATAAGATGTTGTACAACACTCAAGGAAGTGAGGTTAGTCCCTTAAGGAAGTGATGTTTTTTATGGTATTTAAAGGATGTGAGGTAGTGTATCTGTTTGATGATGTCTCTGTAGCACTGGAAATGAAAGCGCTTACATGTGTTTATTAAAATACCGTTTTGTGGCTTTGGAGCAGCTTTTTTTCTTCTTGCAGTGTCAATTTTCACTATTGGGCTTGGTTACTTGGTTGCTAGATGATTTCTTGATAGTAGCTGAGGAGTTTAAGATAGTATTAGAGGGTATACAAGAGTTTTTGGGGATGTGTGATGAATTGGGTATCTCGTTAGATATGCAGAAGTTGGAAGGCCTAGCCAAGGCATTGGATTTCTTGGGTTTGTTACTGGATGCAGAATGTGGGCTATTTTGTTTGCCAGTGGAAAAATAACATGTTTGAAGGAGAAATTGAATGGGTGAAGTCTAAGAACAAGGTGCAGATTAGGGATTTATGGAGCTTTTAAGGCTTCTACATTTTGTATGTCAGGCAATTCACCTATGGCATACATTTTGTAGGCCTGTGGCCTTTTTGTTAAAAGGGGGAAAAGAAAACATCATTCTGTAAGGATTAGAAAGTTGGTGATGGCTGATTTTGCACTGTGATTGTCCTTTTTGGAGCGGTTGAATGGTGTTCATTTTGGCAGATGGAGTGGGTTGGTTAAGGGGAATTGCAATTGTTTACAAATGCAGTAGGGGGGCATTGGGCTGGGAGTGTTTTTTATTGGCAAATGGTTTGCAGCTCATTAGCCAGAAGATTGGAAGGATGAGTGGAAGAGGGATGTAGTCTTTCTGAAATTAATGCCAATTTGGGTGGCATCTGTGGTTGCCAGGATTGGTTGATGGGAAGGAAGGTTATTTTTAATTTGGACAATATTGCAGTGGTGTGAGTTTTGCAGGATAAGACAGCAAAGTTTGAATTGTTATTGTTAGTATTAAATAAGTTGGTTTTGCAGAGCTTGTTGATTAATATTTTTTCACAGGTGTGCATGTAGCAGGTACTAGAAATTAGATTGTTGATAGTTTGTCTCGCTTGAAGTTTTCCAGGTTTTGGCAGTTAGCTCTGGAGGCAGCAGGTGAGCTGAGTGTGTTGCCAGATTATGTGTAGTAGAGTGGGCTGAAGAAACCAGATGGTTAGAGCAGCAGTCTTGGGCAATGTCCACCAGGAAGGCATATGGTGGGGCACATAATTTTGAACAATTTGTTTTTCAGCTGCCAGAGGAGGAGGGAGTTTGGTCTGCAGAGATGTTACTGCAATGCTTGGCTCAGGCTTGGGTGGAAGATAAGGCAGTTCAGTCAGTCAAGGTGGATCTAGCTGTGATCCGTATATTTACATGGGTGGCAGTGTTGCGTGATTTCTATCATTCTTGGACAGCTGGTTGTATACTGAAGGGATGTGGTAGAGTGGTTGTTGTGAATGTGGACAAGCGGTGGCCATTGACCAGACAGGTTTTGAAAGTTTTGCTATGGGGTTTAGCTTTGGTGGTTGGTGATTCAAGGGATTATGCTTTATGAGTGACATTGCCCTTATGAATGTATTATGGAGCCTTTTGGTGTCAGAGTTGTTATAGTATATTCTGTAGCAGTGCACATTTGTTTGCTTAGATCTAAAATGGACCAGTCAAGGAAGGGCACACAGATAGTCCTTAGGAAATATAGGAATGATTGTGCCTAGTGGGTTGTGCTAGGAGACTATTGTATGCCCATCCGAAGCGTCCTCATGACTTGGTTTTTTGGTTGACGGGGGGTAAGGTGATAACAAGTATTCAGTTTGTACATGTGATAAGGAGGGTTTTTCATTTTATTGGTTTTCCGATTGAGAGGTTTTCTTCTCATTCCTTTAATATAGGATGGGCTTCAGATTTAGTGAGGGAAGGCAGATTAGCTGAGGTTATCAAGAGGGTGGATCAGTGGTCTTCAAAGGCCTTCTTATCTTATGTTACATAACTGGCTAAAGTGGTGGATTACTATTAAGTTTTTTTTTTTTAGGGATGGAGTAGCATTGTCACCTCACAGTAAGACATCCTGTTTGATTCTCTGCTAGAGCGTCTTCTGTGTGGAGATATGCGTGAATGGGCGTACCTTCGCTGAAGGTTGTGCGTCAGAGTTGGCAACTCGGTGCGTAAAAATCTACTGCCAATCATTAGCGGTCTGGAGTTCCACTGTGGCGACCCCTAATTGGGAAAACCCAAAAGACGCAACAACATAACCATTCTGTATCATTCGCATGTTCATTGGGCAGCAAGGCAGGCTGCAGTTAGGTCAGCTGGCAGGGAACTAGGCTTGAATCACTTCAGATGGAGTGTCATTTAGCATGGTATCAGAAGTCTTAGGTGGAATCAGGTCATGGATGAGTTTGCATTTATTCAATCACAGATGAAGCTCCCTTGAGTTCTGCTAGTACATTTGACAGGTACTGGTTTGGGAGTAATTCCAAAGCAGCAGTTGGTATATAGGATAGGAGAGGATTTGGTTACTTTGATGAGGTTATTTCTGGGTATGTACATTGTGTGGTCTGAGATAGTACCACATTTATTTTGAAGGAATGCTAGTAGTTTCATTGATTTAGAATGGGTTTGGCAGTTTGTTAATTGTAGGTTGGTGAGGTAGCTGGTTACTTTGGGTATTCAGATAACATAAAATAGGGACTTTGATGACATAGATCCAATCTGGTTTAGAGAGGATGGAGTGCACCTTAATGAGTTTGTTTTAAATTTGCTCAATTTACAACTAGGTTTCTTTTTGGAGTGTTTAGTGAAAGTATTGCAGTAGGTGATGGGGAAAAACCTGGGTCAGGCTGGTGGGCAGAGAAGAGGGACAGGATTGTCCCTGTTCTGTTCCCACTCTGGTGTTGGGTGTTTGACACAAGGAATTTGGAAGATGAAAGTGGTAGGATGCTGCTTTGATAAGTAAAGCAGTGGTGATGACACTGCTTATTTCAGCAGAGTGAGTGGGGATATGTTACTCTGATGACTGGTTGCATGGATGTTCATTTGTGATTAATAAATTTAAATGATCCAATTAAGTTATGTTAATGGAAGTTTAATAAAAGGTCATCTAATGCCATTTTAGTGTGGTGTGATTTTTATTGAAGGGGATCGGGACAAAGAAAGTTTAAATGTGAGGAAAATCATTTCAAATGAACACATAAAGTATTGTTTGCCTTACATGTTTTTTATGATAATTTTCTCATATTTAAACAGTTTAAACACAAAGAATAGCACAGGTTTAGTACCGCAACTATCCTGTACCAAATATGTTGTGTCATCTACCTTTTAAGCACTGTTGGCATGAATGGGCCAAGGCAACCCACACAACTACTGTGGCAGATGTGAATGCATAAATCACATGGTCAGAACTGTTGGTGAAAATAAGATAAAACTCTTTATTCCTTACTGTTCAAAAGAGGAAATGTATTATTCCAATGATGTGAGTCCAATCCTCAAGAAAGCCAATGAATCCTGATCATAGTGAATAGGTACTAAACTTAAAAAGCAGGGATATCAGGGGACAGTGTTCACCCATTAAAGATTAATAACCAGAGAGAAATAAGCAGATGAGTGCTAAATCAACTGAAAATCAATTATTTGAACTTAGGGAAATGCAGTGATACTCTGCCATTTTAAGAGAAAATGTATTCTTCTTTACATGGGCTATGGCTAGAACAATTTCTGGGAAAATGCAGTGAAATTCTAAAATTTGAACTAGTCAAGGACTGCATAAATAATTGGTTTTATAAATGTTAGCATTCTACGCCAGAGTACTCATTAACATAATTTTCAAAAACAAACCAAAGCTACAAACCATGACCCAGTTATATAAGTACTTAAAAATACTGATGAGTTCAGCTTAAAACTTACATAATGGGCAGCACAACTGAATTGATATTTGACCTTTGTCTAGTGCTGCATATTAATTCATTTTCATATTTATATTTATTTATTTATATTCATATTTATTTATATTGTCATGTATTTCACATTTCCTGCATTTCCCAATAACCAAGTAACAGAGACATGACTGATTAGACACATACAAAAACTCACAGAAGGCCAAACAAAATGGTTCTAACACTATGAAAGTAGCTTGAGTTGCTACTGAGATATTATAAGCTGTTTACAAAATATTGCACAATGAATACTACTGTGTTTATTATGACTTACAAAATTCAGTCTAATGAACACTACTACTGCAAACATTTGTTTGTGCTGGACAGTTCACAATGCATGTCTACATCTAGGAACTAATGGCTTCAGAGATGTAGGCTGGTATTCATAGTCACTGTGCAAATTCATTTTGGCTATCAGTGCTGTCCTCAAATGAGTATAACTAAGCCATGATTCAAACAGGCCATTTACATAAGTTGCAATGGCTATAAATAAACCTAGGTTAATTAACTCATAATGAGAAGTGCTGTGGAATTCATGAACAAAAAATCTCCATGCAGGAGCAGTGTAGCTGCTCCTGCACAGAATATGGCCAACAAGCGATCCTGGAACTTGACGTTTTGACGTGCACGAGCGAGCCGACACTGTTCCTTCATGAAAACCCATGCAGGATGCTAATTACCTCATTTGCTGGAGAAAACCATGCAAAGGAGGTAAAATAACAATCCAGGAAGCAAGCAGTTAACCATGGAGTGAACAGTGTAAGGTGCAGAAATGTATTTGGCTACTAGCTGAATACATTTCTGCAAAAATGACAATGGAGCCATGACAGTTCCAATAAAAACATGTACTCTAATCTGTAGGCATGCCAATGCCCAAATATATGGCCATTGGCATGGAAAAGTGTTTAATTTTTATAAAAATAAAAGTTTTTTTTTTTTGGCCGATCTCGGCCATTTAAGCATAGGGCAGTGCTGCACAAAAAGGATCATGGGGATAATAAAACAATTAATGTGAAAAGTCACTTTTAAGGCAAACCTGCATTTTGCCATTATACTGTATGGCAAGCAGAATCAAAACAATGGCAAGGAACAGTGGTGCTAAGGGGAAAGGCTCTTGTGTAGTGCAGTAACTATGGATTAAGCAGTGGGGTATGTTAATGAGGGGACTTATACTGAATCACAAAATTCTTCTGTCACACCACACCTAACTGTGTAAGTACTGCAACACCATCATATAAGCAGGAGGAGCAACTAACATGAAAAGGGGGTGTGTCATGCTTGCTGTAAGCACATTGGAGCTCTGTTGCCCGGGTCTGTGCTTAGCTAAGCACAGCTAAGCGAGGGTGTGTGTCTGAGGCTGTATAGTCTTATTCCATGAATTGAGGAGCATGTTCGCGCACAGGGGAGGGCCCTTTCTAACTGTTTACACTACCTAAATGGGTCTGCATGGGGCTTAAACAGGAAAGATATAGGGAAAAAAAAGAAAATAGAAGAACAAGGGAAATGCAGTACAAATCAGCAATATGGGATTTTGCAGCTCACAATGCACCATTGAAAGCACTCAATAATACAGCTGGCAGGTGGTTGCATAGCTAAAAATGGGAGGAGATGCAAAAAAATAACAGGCAACAGTATAATAAAGGAGAAATGAAGTTGAAATCACTAATATGGGACTCTTGCAGCTCACAATGGGCCATTCAAAGCACACAGTAATACAGCTGGCAGGTGGCTGCATAGCTGAAAATGGGAGAAGATGTAACTAAAAAATAATTAAAAAAAGTGCAATAGCAGAATAAAGGCAATCATGCACAAATTACCAGTAATGCCTCTAACACTCACAGTGGCCAAATCAAAGCCATGAGTAATATAGGTGGCAGCTGAAATGTATCATAGTGAACCAATCATACAGGCAGCATCTGCAGCACAACAGTATAAAGTATAGAAACACCTTACAGTCTGGTTTTTCCCACAAACTCTGCAGCATTGGTGTATACATGCAGGGAATTTTAACTGGAAAAATGTTAGGGGCTGCCATTGCTTTGATTCATCAGTATGTGCTAGAGACTGACAGCGGAAAGGAGGATAAGGCTGACAACTGCCAAAGACCAAGGAGGAGGAGAAAAGTGATCAGACTCAGGGTAACCTACCAAGGGGTACATGACTTGGAGATAGTAGAGCACTACAGGGTGGACAGAGACATACTTCAGCAAATCACCGAGCTGTACCGGCCTCAACTCAGAGCTAAAACCAACAGAGAGGAACCCATCCCAGTAGATACCAAGGTATGTGTAGCCTTAAGAATTCTAGCTATAGGTACTTTCCAAAGACCAACTGGGGACATGATGGAGGTCTCACAGGCATCTGCATCCAGGGTACTCCACCAGTTCCTGGATGCCATGCTACCACATGCCAGTGAGCACATTTACTTCCCCAACACCCGTGAGGAGAGGACCAGCAATATGCATCTCTTCCACTGTGTAGCAGAATACCTGGAGGTACTGGGTGCCATAGACTGCACGCACATCCACATCGAATCACTGCCCAGTGAACAGGGTAGGGTCTACATAAAACATAAGGGATTACCCTCTATCAACTGCCAGGTTGCATGCAATGCCCAGGACATTATCATGAATGTGTGTGCTGGTAGCCCTGACACCCATCAGAAATGCACACACACCCACACAAAAATGCAATAATGAGGCACACACACAAACAAGGATCATTATAGAGCATGTGTTTGAGATGTTCAAGTCACGGTTCCGCTGCCTTGACATATGTGGTGGAGCCTTGCAGTACTCTCCAGCCTTATGTGCACACATGTTCATAGTATGTGCCATGCTACACAATATGATCCTGCAGAAACCACTGCAGCAGGAGCAGCACAGGGAAGGGCCACACAGCCCACCACCATTGCCAAGATCCCCACAGGTATAGAAGGACTCACAGAAAAAGGACCCTGAGCCTGCTCACATAGGCAGATGGAGGCATGCCCAGTATGCTCATGCCTGGGCAAAGAGGCAATGCATAGCACACACACTGACACTGTAGGGACCCCAGGGACAGGCACCTCTCTCTGACTCGCACACACTGTAAAAATGAATGACCAACACATGACATTACCTGTAACTTACCATGTATAGGCAGTGTACTGTGTGCATCCAACACAGGCAGCCCTCAAGCACCATCCTCACAACTGCTGCAAGCACAAGGTAAGTCAGTCTTCTTAACAACACACTATGCAGTAATACCCAAGGTGGCAGATCCCACTGCAGTATATGTGTGGGGACAATGAAGTGGGGGGCATAGGTTACAGGCATGGATGTCAGGGTGGAGTCACATAACCACCCCTCACATCCACACAGCAAGGCAGCTGTAGAAAACCACCGAGAAATGTCTGGTAAAGTCACACAAATGGGAGCAATGCTGAATTAACCCCCTAGAGACTCACACAGTGATAGCACAGCAGGACCCACAGTTGAAGTAAGGCTATGAAGGGTAAGAAGTCTGAAACTCAAATGTATGCCACTACAGTCTGACCTGGGCTCCTTGCTGATATGCCTCCAATCCCCAAGACAGGGCACAATAGTATGGGAAAAAGAACCAAAATGTAAAGCAAATATCAGCACAGTCTGTGCAAATGTGTATAGTTGACAGGGGTGCCCCCCCATATACCCACACAAATGCAGTAACATATATGTTTTCATGGAAATAGTAGCATAGCACACATTGATAGGGATGTACCAATGTACATGAAAACATGCTGCCTGTCCACAATATGCAGGGGTCAATGAGCTATGTGTATGCGTGGTTAATACTGTCTGGATCTGGCCAGCATGTTCTTCTTGCAGTCGTCTTGCACTGCCCTAGGTACAGTGCTGCCTTTGCCAAGGCCATGTGCAGATAATTGCAGTGCCAACTGTTATGTATGTCAGTGACACCCACTGCTGTGCTACTGACATACCTGGAAGTCACGGTGCTATGTGGAATATACTACACATATTAGTGACATCTTGAAGGATGTTTAGCAGAGGTGCCAAAGCTTTTGTGAGTATAAGTGCTTTGCGGTACTGTTGCCAGTGGTCATTCTCAATAATCATTTTTTTATGTTTGCTTTTACATATAAAGGACATGCCTGCACAGTTGATAGCACTCTGTACCCACACCCATAACTCCCAACCACTGACAGCAAGATGTCTGGACAAGGGCAGAAATAAAAGTGGAACAAAGGCACAATGATAGGCATGTGTTGTAAATATCACCCTTACATACTGAGAAAGTTGGTAGGGTGAGGGGTTTGCAGTAGTGCAAATGGTCTGAAGGTTATGTATTCTGATACAGTAATGTCTGTATTATTTTGTAACATCATACTTCAATTATATGTAACTAACTTGCCATAAAAACACATGTGTACATAGAAAGGATGAAACCTCTAGCCAAATACCTGGACAACCTGCCAAAAAATGTGCAGGTCAGAGGTATACACACACAAGGATATAACATCTCAGGTTAGAAAGATACCACACAAGCAGGAGATCCCCAGCCAGTATATCACCAGGTTGCTGGACTGTTTACACAGCTGTGTGTCATTATTACACTGGCTGCAGCCGCACCTCACAAATGGCCTTGTTGGGCAAGAATTTACATAGCTGCCCTCATAATATTGGTCAATGCATCATACAACTAGAATTCCTCTGGTAAAGCACTGTGATAATCTGAGGATGTCTGGCACTAGGTAATGACACAATATATTACAGTTCCAGACTACAGATATGTCAGAAATGTCTGCCAAACAAAACAAGTACCCTGAGAAAAGTCCTGTGTACTCATGTGAGGTATGTCTGTAGCACACTAAGCCCTGGACTGGAGTACACCTATCTTTGGAATGGAGTCCTGCCCTAACTAAAGAAGGTCACACTGGGCATCCTCCTTTACTTAGAGAATCACAGGACATGTTGGAACCCACATAGGAATTTATGGCTGTATTGTGCATATATGTCCATGCATACAGACAGCTAAGTACACGTCAACACTCCCCACATACACATACACATCAGACAGGATTACCCTCAGCTAGCTGGAGGTGGCCCATATGTCCTATATCTGCATGTGTTATGTGAGATACACACACATACGTATGGGCAACAGATAACATATGTCAAGCATACACACACATAGATGTGGGGAACTGAGAATCAGACAGTGATACAAAGAGAGACACAGGGGGACACAGACAAAGTGAGTCACATACACGGATACCCTGAATGGCATACAGTGATGTTCTGCTATGGACAGTGGCATACCAGTTGCAAACAGTCACACGTGCCAGCATAAAAGGTTAGTCCCATTGTATAACAGTACTGAGGTTGAGTTTATAATATCACATCACCTTCGTGTGTGTGTGTGTGTGTGTGTGTGTGTGTGTGTGTGTGTGTGTGTGTGTGTGTGTGTGTGAGCATGCATGTGTGTGTGTGTGTTTTTGTGTGTGTCTCCATAGGTCCAAGTATTAGGAGACTCTTCCCACTCAGTACACTTCACATTGCCGTACTTCACAAGATCTGCTGCTTTCGTTCACCTTAGAAGTACCATTGGACACCGATCACCCCTATTAGCTCTGTAATGAGTGCGATAACTGTGTAACACTATAGTAGAAATAACTAGATAGGTAGAGATTCTAATCTCAATACTGACATGTGTGTGTATGTGACAGTTGTGTATGCGAGAGTAAGGGGTGTGTGTTTGTCTGTTTGTAGGTTAAACAGTTTTAGGCCATTCCCACCCACAACACTTCCCAGTGCCCCACTTTATCAGTCCTGCTGAGGTTATTCCCATTATTAGCACCTTTGGCCAGTTGTCAGCCAAGTAATCTCTGTATTGCATGTTTGATAACTGCATAGCACTATAGTGCAAATCACTAGCTTGACAGGTTTGTAAGAAACAGTATTTTGATAAGTCTCCCTCCCACTGCCCTACTTTATCAGTCCTGCTAATGTCATTCCCCTTATCAGCATCTTTGCCTAATTGTTAATCCAATAATGTCTGTAGCATGTGTGAAAACTGCATAATACTGTAGTACAAATCACTAGCTAGACCGGGGTTCTAATCTCACATCTGGCAAATGAGTGTGTGTGCATGTTTGTAAGAAGAAGTATTTTGATAAGTCTCCCAGCCACTGCCCTACTTTATCAGTCCTGCTGATGTAATTCCCCTTATCACTACCTTTGGCCAGTTATCAACCCAATTAATTACTGTAGCATGTGTGATGACTGTGTAACACTATAATACAAATAACTAGATAGATAGGGGTTCTACTCTCAGATCTGGCAAATGTGTGTTTGAGTGTCTAAGTGTGTGTGAAAGTGTGTATGTTTGTAGGAAGAAGTATTTTGAAGTTTCTCTCCCACTGGCATACTTTATCAGTCCTGCTGATGTCATTCCCCTTATCAGCACCTTTGGCCAACTATCAGTCCAGTAAGCTCTATAGCACATGTGATGACTGTGTAACACTATAGTACACATAACTAGATAGGTAGGGGTTCTACTCTCAGATCTGGCAAATGTGTGTGTGAGTGTGTATGTTTTTACGAAGAAGTATTTTGATAAGTTACCTACCCACTGGCCTACTTTATCAGTCATGCCAATGTCACTCCTCTTATAGGTTCATAGGTGTGTACTAGACTAAAGGCCTTGGAACCATTACAAGCCTAGCCCATAGAAATGCCCTACCATTGTGCCACCCGAAATTAGTTCCCATCAAGTACAGCCACTGGAGTCATCCTAGGGGTGAACTTTCTATTACCCATCCACTCATCAAGATCTCTCTGGAACAGGGTCATCTAAGTGCTTTGCTTGACATGTGTGGGAAGCCTTTTCCAGGGCATGTGCAGTCTCTGGTTGAGGAACCTGTCCCTCCAGCATGCTGTGTTGATTGTGGTAATGAGGTTGCGGTCCCTGCTGTGTGTGGTGCAGAGAGATTGGGATGTCTTTAGATGTAGCATTTGTAAAAAAGCTGGGTCAGACAGGGCTTTGCAAGTCAAGCAGAGATTGCCTCTATATAGGTGATATGAGACAGAGAATAGCTGGAGTCTTTTGAGTCTGTCTATGTAGGACATGTGTTTAATGCCTAGGATTCTCATTGTGAGGTACTTCTGTGGCCTATCCAGCTGTTGCAGGTGTCTACTGAGGTACATGCCAAATGGGCCATTATACTTAATGATTGCTGTAATGAGGGAAGAGTACACAGAGATGATGACCTCTTTCTTACTGGATGTAAAACCCATGGTAATGAGTTATGCCACATAGAAGGATTTCATGACCACAGTGGCAATGTGGTGGTTAAAGGAGAGGTTGCTGTCAACCTGTGTCCACAGATCTCTTATAATGCCTACAGTGTTCAGTGGGTTCCCATTGATTAGAAAGAGAAATGTGAAGTCAGTTGGATGACATGGTGATGACTGTACCTAAAGGTGAGAGAGTACTGATAGCAGCAGATTTCATTGGTCATGTTGGTGAAGGAGCAGAGGGAATGAGGAAGGGAGGGGCATGTATGATGTTAAACAAAGGAATTCAGACAGTGAGATGGTAGTAGATTTTGCAAAAAGGATGGTTGGATGATGTGGGTATGGTGAATCATGAAGTGCAATGGCTTACCAAGGAGGAAGTAAGAATAGCTATGAAGAGGATGAATACTGGAAAGCCTGTTGGGCCACATGACATACATGTGGTAGCATGGAGGTGTTTAGGGGAAATGGCAGTGGTGTCTGTCACCAAATACTTTAATGATATCTTGGACAGTCAGACCTTGCATTTGGAGTGGAGAGAAAGTATCTGTGTACCATTTTAAGAATAAGGTTGATGTGCAGAACTGTAGTAACTACAGAGGGATAACATTAATCAGTCACAGCATGACGTCATGGGAAAGAATAGTGGAAGCTGGGTTTAGCAGGGAGGTGATGAGTAGTGGTCAGCAGTATGTTGTTATGTCAGGTAAGAGCACTACAGATGCGATGTTTGCTTCTAGAGTGTTGATGGAGTAGTACAGAGAAGGTCAGGAGTTGCTTTGTGTCTTTCTGGATGTAGAGAAAGCATATGACAAGGTGCTTAGAGGGGAGTTGTGGTATTGCATGAGGAAGTCATGAGTGGCATTATATATATATATATATATATATATATATATATGTATATGTATATAAGTCTGGTACAGGATATGTACAAGGGTGGTGTGACAGCGGTGAGGTCTGTGGTGGGAACGACAGATGCATTTATGGTGGAGGTGGGATTGCATCAGGGATCAGCTGTGAGCCCTTTCTTATTTGCAATGGTGATGGACAGATTGACAGACAAGATCATAAAGGAGTCCCCGTTGACTAAGATGTTTGCAGATGACATTGTGATCTGTACTAAGAGTAGGGTACAGATTTAGGAGACCCTGTAAAGGTGGAGATATGCTCTAGAGAGGAGAGGAATGAAGGTCAGCATATCTGTGTGTGAATGAGAGGAAGGGTAGTGGAATGTTGAAGATGCAGGTAGTAGGGTTGGCAAAGGTGGATGAGTATAAATGATTGGGATCAACATTTCAGGGTAATGATGACTGTGGAGGACAGGTGAAGAAGAGAGTACAAGCAAGATGGAGAGGGTGGAGAAGAGTGTCAGTACTTATTTGTGACAGATGAATACCAGTAAAAATGGAAGGGAAGGTATACAACAGGGTAGTGAGTCCAGCTATGTTATATGGGTTGGAGACAGTGTAATTGATAAAAAGGCAGGAGTCAGAGATGGACGTGGCAGAGTTACAGATGTTAGGATTTGCACTGGTTGTGACAAGGGTGGAGAGGATTAGCAATGTGCATATGACAGGGTCAGCCCATTTTGGATGGTTTTGAGACAAAGCCAGATTGACAAGATTACATCACTTTGGACATGTGCTGCAGAGGGATGCTAAGTATATTGGGAAAAGGATGGTAAGGATGAAGCTGCCAGGTAAGACAAAAAGAGGAAGGCCTCAGATAATGATCCTGGATGTGGTGATAGAGGACATGCAGGAGGTGGGTGTGACACAGCAGGATACAGAGGACAGGCAGAAATGGCAACAGATGATCCACTGTGGTGACCCCTAATGGGAACAGCCAGAAGAAAAAGAAGATGTTGTAATGTCAGTCTTCACAGATTTGCCAATGATTTGCCAGATATAACACAACTGTATGAGTAAATGACTACAAATATGAGTTGCACATATGGTCAGTGTGCATATCACTGGACAGTTTATTGATATGAGCTCAGTATATCACATGCAGTTGAACACATACATGTGCAACAGTACTTTACTATGCAAATACCATGTATAGGTTGCTCACATTTCTGAGACAACCAAGTATATCTTATTTGTATTCACAAGTAAGATATGGATATGTAACACATCCCAGTAGCTGGCCTAGCATTGTCACAGTCAGTATTGTTCAACACACACTGCAGTAGTAGTCATATGTGAGCCATCCTTTCCTGGGGTGACTCAGGGGCCTGTCCTATGATCTATGTCACTGCAGACAGACCCAGATGCTATGGCTGTAAGTTCTGATCAGCAATATATCAGTACAGCAAGTCTTGTTGAGACATATATCTTACAGTTCCTATTTCCCATTCTTACATACCCCCTACTGCAGTCCATTACATGCTTACTTGTTTGACATACCTGTTTGTTTAATGTCCTACTTGTGTTTTCTTTTTTTCATTTTGCTGTTTCTCTCTATGTCTCTATCTCTCTCAAGGATGTAGGGTGTACATCTGTTTTGCATAGGCAGCAGCTTGCCTTTTGTAGGTAATGCTCAGGAGCAGCTGATAGCCTGTGCACCAATTGGTGTCCCCCACTTGCTAACTGCATGCAGGACAGCTGTGTTGTTATTTATATAGCCAATGGTATAGCAACATACTCCTATCATTGAATACATCATGTGAGCGTTGGCCATTTTCCTTGCCAGTGAGGGGGACTTTATGGAGGTGTGTGAACAAGGGCATCACAGAGGGTATTTGGAAATACCTTTTACAACCAAAACTGTGGAGACAGGCCAACAGAATGGGGGAATGATCCAGACATAGGGGCAGAATGTAAGTATTGATGTTATACATTTGGATTAATGCTCGTCTAACAGGGTTTGTGTGGACATGGAGTACCTGGGTGATT
>NC_056732.1:869739309-869751809 GCF_019279795.1 Protopterus annectens
ATCTATCCCTCCAGCACGTCCTATTTATATCCATGCTAAGGTTTAAGTCACTTGCTCTAGTGGTTTTGGTGGATTTGGATTTTTTGAGGTGGAGCATGTCCATTAATTCCGGGTTGGACATGGCCTTGTATGTCAGGCACATGTCACCTCTGAGCAGACGGTATGCGACTGAATAGAGCTGGAGTTTCTTCAATCTGGCAGCATATGACAGATTTTGGAGTCCCTTTATCCTTTTGGTGAGGAACTTTTGGGGTCTCTCCAATTGCTGCAGATGTCGGGTGAGATACATCCCGAATGGGGCATTGTACTCGATCATTGGTCTGATAAGTGAAGAGTACAGGGGAACAATAACCTCACTAGATCTGGATGTGAATCCCTTCATGATCAGGTGGGCAATGTAGAAGGTCTTTCTAACCACATTAGCAATGTGAGTGTCAAAAGAAAGGCCACTGTCAACCTGGGTCCCCAGGTCCCTGATAACCTCTTCTGTGCTTAGTGGATTGCCACCTATATGGTAGCTTGGGGTTACCTTGTTTTTCCCGAAGGGTATGACTATACATTTTTTGGCGTTTAACTTCGGGCCATGGCTCTGGCACCAGCTATCTGTTTCCGTGAGTCCCTTCTGAAGGATATCCGTGTCTGATGCACTTTCCACTATGGCGCCCAGTTTGCAGTCGTCTGCAAACTTTGTCAGCCAATGTCCTCCTATGTTGGCCTGTACTTCTGAGAAGTAGATGCCAAACAATAGGGGGCCAAGGACCAAGCCCTGTGGGACACCACTTGTGACCGGCTTGGAGTCTGACACAGCGCCAGCAACTCTAACCCTGTGGGTTCTGTCCTTAAGCCAGTTTGCAACCCATCTTGTGACATATGGGTTTACATTTAAGCTGGTAAGTTTTTCTACAATACCGAGTGGGGTATTGTGTCGAAAGCCTTTGCAAGGTCAAGGTAGGCTGTATGGACTGCCTTTCCCTCATCAATGGCCTTGGTGACTGTTTCGAAGAAGTTGACCAAGTTCAAAAGGCATGATCTTCCCTTGACAAAGCCAAACTGGGTCGGGTCCAATGTCTGCAAGTCCCCTATATCTTTGTTTATGAGCTCCATTATGATCCTCTCCATAGCTTTGCAGACTAGACTTGTTAAGCTTATGGGGCGGTAATTACCAGGGTCCGTAGAGGCGCCGCCTTTGTGGAGTGGGACAACAGTTGCCGTACGCCACTCCTTGGGCACGTATCCTGTGGTAAGGCTGAGATTAAACAGCTGCCTTATGTGCGGGTTTAATTCCTCATTTAGCTCGTGTAGCACACAGCCGGGGACACAATCCGGTCCCATTGATGCTGTGTTTTTAGCTTTAGAGAGAGCAGCTTTCACCTGCGCATTTGAGATGTCCGGGAGGCTACACTCGGCTGGGATAGTTATCTCTCCTTTAGGGGAGAGGGGGGTGAAATTTGCGCTGAACCTGTCTGCCAGTATGTTGGCAATGTCTGTGGGTTCAGTGATTTTTGTATCATTTTGGACTAATTCTGAGCATATCTGGGAGTTTCCACCCAGGTTCCTAACATAGCTGAAAAAGGCCTTATGATTGTCCTTTGAATCCATGGCAATTTTTCTCTCAAAATTGGCCTTAGTTGATTTTATGAGTGCTCGTATTTTTTACTAATAATGATCAGGGGTGACTTCCCTTTTATGGATTTTGTTCTATCATGTAATAGCTTTCTCCTCTTATTGTAAAGTTTGTTAATGGCTGGGGTCCACCAGACTGGACGTTTGCCCTTTGTGGAAAGAGTCTTGGTTTTATTTGGGATTGCCTGATCCATGCAGTCCTGGAGGTGTTCATAGAAGGCATTTGTAAGGGCTTCCGCAGCTTGGGTTGTGGTTTCCACTGGCTCAGGGGCCTTGAAGGATACCACACCAGTCTTGAGTAGTGTGAAGTTTGCTTTAGAGAAGTTCTTCACTATGGTCTTTTGTTTGGGGTGGGGGCGGGATGTGGATTTCCAGTGAGATTAGTTTATGATCAGATCTCACCAATGAGGGATATACTTCGGTGTGGAGCATTTTGTCCCCATGTTTGTGACAATGAGATCTAGTATATTTTCTCCTCTCATGGGAACAGTGACTAGCTGTTCCATGGCATTTGAATTTATGAACTCCAGGAACCATTGGGCTAGAAAGTTAGGGCTTGAGTAATGTTCCCAGTCTATATTCGGGTAGTTGAAGTCACCCAATATGATGGTGTTTGGAGATACATTTATACCCTCCAGTGTCTTCAGGAAGGCTGTGTGGGGTTCCTGAGTTTGAGAGGGTGGCCTGTAGCATGCTACAATTTGTAGAGCAGTTTTGCCTATGGTTAGTTGCACCTGGATGGTTTCCGAGCTTCGCGTTGCCACCAACCTGGAGGTGTGGGTATCCTTTATGAATATGGATACACCCCTCCTTTTGTGGTGTGGTCCGGGTTTTGGGGCGGACGCATGATATGAGGTAAAACCTAATAGTGCGGGTGCTCTCAGGAGCCTTGAACCAGGTTTCAGTTACAGCACAGACATCGATGTTCTCCATACTGAGAAGGGCCTCAGTGCGTGCATTTTGAGATTTAGACTTCTGGCATTGAGCAGCATTACCCTCAGTTTCTTCCCATTTTTGTTTTCTAGGGTGGTAGGTTTAGAATTTGAGCCTTGCCTAAAAGGCACTATGGGGTGGCAAGAGCCTTAGCCAATATCCAGAATCCCAGGGTGACAGGTGCAAGCCGTCCCTTGCCAAGCAGCATGGCTTGTCAAGCATGTCATCCCAGGCAGACAGACACTGGATCCCCTTTGAATGACACCAGACATTAAGCCAATTGTTAAAGCTGATCATCTTGTCTCTATATTGTGGCATCATTCTTGGTGAAGGAAGGATACTGCTCAGGGTTAGGGTCATACCTGCCTGGGCTACATAATCAGAGAGCTCCTCTATGTCTCTTTTCATGTAGTCCAGGGAGGTACGTCTCAGGTCGTTCACACCAGCATGGACAATGACTGTGTCATATTTGTACTTGCCGTGGAGTGACCCGAGTGCTTGTGTTATGTGGCGGATTCTAGCGCCCGATAGGCAGCTTACTGTGACCCTCTCCTTGTTCAGCCTGGTGAGTGGGACGTCAGTGTGTCTGACTATGGAGTCACCTATGACAAGTATGTTTGGTGTTGTATTTGGCCTTAAGGGCTGTGACTGCTTTGCACACTGCTTTTGTGGTTTATGTGTTGCTTGTGGGGTGTCTTGAGGTAGCAGTTGTTTGGGTGTCTGCTTTGGAGGCCTCTGCTGTTTAGGTAAATTTTACTCAGAGCCTCCGAGTATGTCTTTGTGTGTTTATGTGTTTGATTCAGTGGAGTGGTAGCATTATGTGAGGCTGGTTTTGTGGTGTGTGTAGTTGCCTTCTCCTCCTGTCTGGTCTTGCCAGTCCTGAGTTGAGAGAGCTCAGCCTCCAGTTTGGCTAAATAGCTGCATCTCTCGCAAGTATTTGTGTTATGTGGGAGGAGGAGAGGGTTGTCCGTGTACATGAGGCAGTTATAACATTGCCTCAAGATTCCCAGATTCACCAGCTGGACTGGAGAGAAGATTGACAACTGACCTTTGGACATGCTAGAATAATATTGGGAATTCCTTAATTGAAAACAAGGGCCAGTGGGGAGTTAGGGTGTAGTGCTTTTAATTTTTAGTGCTGACTTATATAATTGCTTTAGTGAGCAAGTGCCAGGTAACTTGAGTGCAATGTGTTACAAGTAACTAAATGCAAAAACGACAAACAGTAACTTTCTTTCAAGTGAAACAAGGAAATAAGTACAGTAAGCAATGCAGATATCACTAGTGATCCACAGAAGCGCTGAGAAGTTGCGTATTAGGTGGAATTAGCTTCCAGGGAAATAACAAGCAAACAAACAACAAGCATATAAACAAAGCTAGATTCAGCAGGCCTGGATCTAGTCTATGCTAGAGCAAACAAGGTGAACCAATTTCAGTAAGATACAGTTCAAATATTCAGGCACTATAAACCTTTAACCAGAAATTCCCAGCTCAGAAGGGCAGAGTCCAGCCTCTTCTCCCACAAGAGTGCAGACCACGAACCTTCTTAATGTAAAATAACTGGCCTGAAGCCCAAGTGCCTAAACCAGAACTAATACACTTGGACACTGGGCTCTCAATCAGCAGTTCCCAACTTAGAAGGATGAAAGCTACCTGTCCTGCCACCACAGTGCTTGCCACAAACCTTCCTAATGTAAAACAACTGGTCTGAAGCCCAAGTGCTTAATCCAAAAGACTTGAATGATAGCTACACTTTAGTCAAGTTACAACCAAGCAGTAATAAATACCATTGAATACTTTAGAGAATGTCTGGATTAGTGCTCAAGTTACACAAACAAAGCTAGATCCAGCAGGCCCGAATCCAGTCTATGCCACAGCAAACAAGGCGCACCAACTTCAGTAAGAAACAGTTCAGATATGCATGCACTATAAGCCTTTAACCAGAAATTCCCAGCTCAGAAGGGCAGAGTCCAGCCTCTCCTCCCACAAGAGTGCAGACCACGAACCCTCTTAATGTAAAATAACTGGCTTGAAAGCCCAAGTGCTTAAACCAGAATTAATACACTTTTAGAATAACAGACACTGAGCCCTCAATCAGCAGTTCTCAACCTAGAAGGATGTAAGCTACCTGTTCTGCCACACCAGTGCAGACCACAAACCCTCTCAGTGCAAAACAACTAACTGGTCCGAAGCCCAAGTGTTTAAACCAAAAGGCTTAGAATGAGTTACACCAAGCAGTAATAAATACAATTGAGTATTTTAAGATGATGCAAAAGTAAAAAGAAGTAGGTAAAAACACAAGTACAGTAAAAGCAGATGAAATTTTTTTTTTTTTTTTTTTTTTTTTCTTCTGACAGTGATATGCCTGTGACATACCTCTCAACTGGTATGTTGTCCACAGACTGGCCAGATGTTTGCCTGTTATGCTTGGTCGTTTCCTCGAATGTCTGTTTTTGTGGGGTTGGTAGTATAATATGAGGATTGTAGTCAGTAACTGTTGACATCCATTGATGTTACACACATCATATCTTTCAGGGATATTATGTTACAACAACACATGTAACACCAGCTAATGTTTCAGTTTGTAACACCATTATATGTGATATATCCCTCTTTCCAGCCCCCTGTCCCACAAGTACATCATGCATTGTCCAGATGTCCTGCACTTCGAGGTGCAAAGGTATGGTATATCATTAATTACCAACTGCACTCCAGTTATCATTCCAATGACCTGGCAGACTCCTGGCCAGGATTATGGTTCCACATCCTGGTAATTCTGTGCAAATCTGTACATATGACAGTTATGTATGTCTGGCCATTGTGAACAGACTGCCAATATTGTGTAGTAGTGTTGTGTGTAGATGTTTGTTGGGCTGGGTATGGAGAGTAGCAGATGTGAGTGCCATACATCCTTTACCTATCTGACTCTGCATGCTGCTACAGCTGCTAGCGGTCTATCAGGTCTGTATGCTTGTAGGGGCTGACTGTGCAATGTCCTGTAACACCTCAGGATTCCCAATACACTGTGAATTGGGGCAGTATATGTCAGTGTAGTGTGTGACTGGCAATCAGGATATGTTTTATCAGACAGTTGATCTACTCTAGAGTTCATTTTGGGTACTGGTATGTTACTGCGACTGTGGTGCAAATGTTTTTGGGTGGACATTTTTGCACCACTCTCTGCTTTTCACTACAGGTCCATTCCCATAGTGAATGCTATATTTGAATATACATGGGCAATTGCCCAGAGGTGATGTGGGGGAGTGTCATGTTGGTCATACTGCACTTCATAAGGTGCTGGGTGACAAGTTTTGTGGCTGTCAGGGGATTTTCATTCTGTTACATCACTGCAGTCATACCTCTACACTGTCCAGAGGCCTAGACCCTGTCCAGATGTGTGGCTCATATGTTTGGTCTGTTCTCCAGACAGTTGTCCTTGGCTAATCAGTAGGATACTCTGGGGAATGCAGTCAGTGAGTGGTAACATGCACTGGTGTTACTGACTTCATATCCCTCGGAAAAGATATGTTACAACAAAGCCGGTAACACCAGCAACTGTCTACATTTATGACAGCAATATGTCCAATATACCCCTGTGTTTAGGCCTCTGTCCCCCAATTATGTTAGGCTTTGCCCAGATGTCATACACTAATAGGTTCAGACGTATGTAGTAACATTATTTATTGCATTCATTCCTGCTACCATCCCAGTGATGTCATAGACCCCCAGACATGTAACAAGGAAGTGGCCATAGATATGAGTCCTGTGCCTATTCATTCTATGAGATACTGTACATTTGAGAAGTCTGTGTATGTCTGCCCATTGTTAAAAGACTGTCAGGATTGTGTAGCAGTGTAGTGTGTACATGTTATTTCGGCTGTGTAGGGAGGGGATACATGTGAGTGGCATGGCCCTTTCTATCTGACTGTGCATGCTGCTCCAGTTTCTGTTTCCCTATCGCCTGTATATGTTTGTACATGCAGACCGTGACATGTCCCATAACACTCAGGATTCCCACTACACTGTGACTTGGGGCAGTATATGTAGGGTTAATGTGTGAGTGGCAAACATGATTTTGCTGCTTACACAGTCATTATACTGTAGTGTTCAATTTGCTTACTGGTATGTCACTGTGACTGTGGTGCAACTGTTTGGGGGTATGCACTTTCACACCAGTGTCTGCTTTCCACTAGTGTTACATCCCTGTAGTGCCTGTTATATTTCCTAATGCATGTGTACAGCCCCAGAGCTGGACTTGGGTAGTGCTATGTCATTCTGATTGCAGTTTGGACATTGCTTGGTAGCTCAGTGTAGTTTCCCATGTGTTATGTCCACATATTTGTAGGGTATCCAGTTCTCTGGCCGATATCTTTGGTCTGGTCCTAGTAACTGTTGTGTATTCCTGACACATCAGAGGGATGATGTGGAGATTGAGGTCACTAACTAATGAGAAGCACTTGAGTCCAGGAATTGTGATATTTCAATCGATATATGTTAGGACACACAGTGTTACTACATCAACTTTCTCAGCTTGCCTACTCACGTATTTTGGATATGACCCTATTTTCAAGCCCCCCCCCACTTTGTCAGGCTTGGTCTGGATTCATTGCACTAAGTGGCTCTGAGCATAACTCTCCACTGCCGGGATTTTCACAGAATGTCTGAATATTTGGCCCATACTTTTGTTCAGTTCCACAATTTATTTGTATTTGTCTGGTAAATCACGGTGATGATCCAAGGGTTTATGTCAGTAAATAATGACATAACATTTCAGTTTCCATCGTCATATCCTTCAGTAATTGTCTGCTGAAACACACCCTGTTGCTGTAGCAAATGTCTTCATTTGTAACAGCAATATTTGAAATATAAAGTACAAAAAGCGGTCAGCTCTCCACAAAACCACTATCAATCCAAAAGGAGTGCAGTCCCAGGAAGGAAGACCTCTGAACTAATAAAACCAGCTTTATTGTCACAAAACACCCGAAAAACACAATGACATTAACGCTCTTCTAGGATTAATCGCGTTTTCGTCCTATCCACTGGACTTCATCAGATGCTAACATAAATTAACACAAACATTTATATACCTCTATTAAAACCAATAAACCAATATAAAAGCTTCAATTAAATTTGAATGCACAAATCAATTTACATTTTGGGCTCATAAATATTCATAAGTTCATCCTTCCATATATTTATACAATAAAATAAATATCCATCCATTAAAATAGTTGAAATAACTCCATATTCTTATAAATAATTTAAAATACTATTAAATATTAATAAATAAATACATAATTTTATATATATAAATCTAAAATCTTATATTAATTATATGAAGGTTCCATATTAAGGAAAACCCCATTTCATAGCACAACACCTCCATCTGTTGGTGCAAACTTGTATTACAACTAACACATAAATTCATAATTTAGCTGCCTTTAATTTCAAAAGGGGCAAGATAGACACATGCTCGTTTAAGCCTGGGAATTTGCTTGCTTCCACTGTCACTTGCCACCACAATTCTCTATATCCAATAGTATCCTCCCATGGGCCCCCTCTAATCCCATCTTTTATCTGTTCAATTACTAGAAAGTGAAATTTATTTTCTTTACATACCTTTGAATGTTTATATAATGCATTTGTTTCCTTTTCCTTTATTATGTCATAGGTATGTTCATAAACTCTTCTTTTTAAGGTTCTCTTGGTTTTACCTATATAGAAAGACCCACACTTTTCACAGATGGCAAGGTATACTAAACCCTTTGTCTCACAATTATAGATTCCTTTACTAATAATCCATCTGTTCCTACTTTCTATATACATTTCTCCTTATTGGCCATATAGCTACATTGATTACACTTTCCACAGGAATGTGTACCTATCTTTTTAATACCATTAATACCCTTAATTTTATTCTGATCAAACTTTTTATGTTCCAAGCAATCTTTTATATTGCAAGGATTTCTATATACCACTTTAGGTATACCCTTAGGTAACCCCTCCAGGTCAGTAAATGCCATAAACCTTTCCCATTCCTTAAAGAAGATGGTCCTAATATTGTTATTTAAGGCATTATATTCTAGAGTAAATGCCTGTTGGTATTCTCCATTATTAATAAATACTTTCTCTTTTGTTCTTTGATCCCCACCATTTATTTTTTCTCCTAATATAGGATGAAATTTATCTAATCTATTTCTTTCTACCTCTAACCTAATATTACTAACAAAATCCTTATTATAACCTCTATCTAAAAACATTCTCTCCAACAAATCACATTCCAACTTAAAATCCTCCAACTTACTTGTCATCCTAGATCCCCTCACAAATTGCCCTTTTACTATATTCTTCTTGCAATGTGTTGGATGTGCACTATTATAGTGTAGATAGGAATTACAGTAAGTCGGTTTCCTATATACTTTAGATTCAAAGGCATTATTACATTTATAAATTTCTATATCTAAAAATTGTAAATTAGTTTCTGAGACATTATAAGTGAATCTCAAGAAATTGGAAGTCTCTTTAATATATGACATAAATTCCTTTAATTTTTCTTTCCCCCCTGTCCAAAAGATAACTATATCATCCAGGAACCTCTTATAAAGGTTCCAACAAGAATTAAAACTAGAATTAAGTATATATATGTTTCTTCCCAGTTAGCCAGGACTATATTTGTGAATGTAGGTGCACAAGCTGCGCCCATAGCTACGCCTTGGGTTTGTTGAAAAAATTCCCCATTAAATATTAAAAAATTATTTTTAAGAACTATATCCATCAAATTTGTGCACGCTACTTTGTCTTTATGGCTCAATATTCCATCTTGAAACACTTCTTCTTCGAACATTTCCATACGTTTGGAACAGGGAATAGAGGAAAAGAGATCCACTATATCTATTGTTACAAATAAAATATTTTTATTATACAACTCCAAATTAATATTTCTTAAAAGGTCCCATGAATCTTTTAAAATAGCTGCTTTGTTAGTCCATATATGTTTAGTCTTATTATCTATAAATTTAGCTAAAGGGAATGTCTTGGAACCATCTGCAGATACAATTGGCCTTAATGGGGGGTCTATTAAATTCTTGTGTACCTTAGGGATACCATAAATTACTGGGATCTTAGGTTTATCCACCTTAAGGTAAGAAAGACTATTTCCATCTATAGTCCCTTCATTATACATAGCTTCTAATTCTATATCTATTCTTTTATAGGCTACCATAATTTCATTCTTGGACACTTCTGTGTATTTTACTTCATCGCTAAGAATTTGGTTCATTTTACCTTCATATACTATAGTATCCATAAAAATAGCTCTCCCACCTTTATCTGGTTTCATTATTCTTACATTCAAATTGTCTTTCAATTAATTTAACACCCTATCTTCTCCTTCTTGGAGATTCATATTAAATCTAGTTCTCTTATATATCTTTCTTACTTCATTTTCCATCACATTCTCCAGATTTTTAAGTTGGGGGTGCATAGGGGGGTTAAATGTTGATGGTTTTAATAACCTTAGTTTAGAATCAACTTTGTTCTGAATATCACACTTGCTGAATATAAGGTTCAAATTAATTTTTGTTAAAAAAAAATTTAAATCTAAAAGTGTGGAAGTTAAATCCCCTTTTATTTGGGGAATAAATTTAAAGCCTTTTCCCAGTAAACTAAAATGTTCTTTTTCAAGTACTATCTCACTGTAATTATAAATTGTAAATCCATTCAGAGTATTATTGATCCCTCCTTCACATATTTCCTTTTCTATTAAATTGAGCTCTGGGTCAGGGGTACATTTAATCAATATCTCCCTTTCCCCCTTCTCCCCCCTCTCATAGGAAAATTTTCATATTGGGGTCTGGGAAATGGCAAGGGCCTATATTCCTTCTCTACTGGGGGAAATTCCATATCATATTCATTCTCATTCCATACTTCTTCTCTAAATTCAGGTTGCACCACCTGTCCCTTTGTATAATTTCTATTTTGTTTCTTATTATTTTTGTTATTTGTATATGTATACATGGAAGGTTTTGGATAACTCACATTATTTTCATAATCTTGCAAGTCCCGTTTCAGTTTTTCCATTTTCCTATTAATCAATCCTTGGCATTTATCTTCTGTATCACCCCTTATCTTATAATATTTCTCACTCTCATCTAAAATACCAAACATCAAATCTTCCTTAATAAGCCCTTCTAATTCATTAATATCCTTTTGTAAATTGGTTAAAATCCTATTATTTTCCTTTACAATTAATTTTAAAATATCTAAACCACTTATATTAAAAAGTTCTGCCAATTCCTTATGAAATGTCAAGCCCAACTGTACATCATTTGGAAATTTACAAATTCTTAACCCTTTAGGAACTATGTTCCTACTAATGCATTCAATTAAATACGCATTTTCAATAACAAGTGTTTTATATTTAAACATACTTTTAGATAAATTAGTCCAACATTTTATTAAAAGAGTCTCCATTTTTAAACCCTTTTGGGCTGTTAATATCCAATTTAAAACAAAAACTTTTGTTAAGCCAGTCATTCGTTTCCATCATTCTACTTGAAGGGACAGTACCTGTATTTCTGTTTTCCAAATTTTGTCTAGAATTGTTGACACCTTCCGATCTATTCTCTACTGAATTGACATCCAAAAACACTCTCGGTGTAGCTCCAGGGTTAAAAGATTCACCCTCCAAATCCGAAGAGTTGCCGGCGTGGAAACCATCACCCATAAGCTCCCTCTTTCTCTTACTCTTTTGCGTTACCGGTCTCTCATTTCCGCTTCCTGTATTGCGGATCGCCTGAGTATTAGTTCCCATCAACAAATGGCGTAAAGGTGTCAGGAAATCTATAAGTTCTGTCAATTGACCGACCAGTTTCCTGGTCTGACCAGGCTCATCATGTCCCTTCAATAACGGAGATCCGCTCTCCATAGGAACCACTAAAATTCACCTATAAAGTACAAAAAGCAGTCAGCTCTCCACAAAACCACTATAAATCCAAAAGGAGTGCAGTCCCAGGAAGGAAGACCTCTGAACTAATAAAACCAGCTTTATTGTCACAAAACACCTGAAAAACACAATGACATTAATGCTCTTCCAGGATTAATCGCGTTTTCGTCCCATCAAAAAGGGGGAAAGGGAGATATTGATTAAATGTACCCCTGACCAAGAGCTCAATTTAATAGAAAAGGAAATATGTGAAGGAGGGATCATTAATACTCTGAATGGATTTACGATTTATAATTACAGTGAGATAGTACTTGAAAAAGAACATTTTAGTTTACTGGGAAAAGGCTTTAAATTTATTCCCCAAATAAAAGGGGATTTAACTTCCACACTTTTAGATTTAAAATTATTTTTAAGAAAAATTAATTTGAACCTTATGTTCAGCAAGTGTGATATTCAGAACAAAGTTGATTCTAACCTAAGGTTATTAAAACCATCAACACTTAACCCCCCTATGCACCCCCAACATACAAATCTGGAGAATGTGATGGAAAATGAAATAAGAAAGGTATATAAGAGAACTAGATTTAATATGAATCTCCAAGAAGGAGAATATAGGGTGTTAAATGAATTGAAAGACAATTTGAATGTTAGAATAATGAAACCAGATAAAGGTGGGGGAGCTATTTTTATGGATACTATAGTATATGAAGGTAAAATTAACCAAATTCTTAGAGATGAAGTAAAATACACAGAAGTGTCCAAGAATGAAATTATGGTAGCCTATAAAAGAATAGATATAGAATTAGAAGCTATGTATAATGAAGGGACTATAGATGGAAATAGTCTTTCTTACCTTAAGGTGGATAAACCTAAGATCCCAGTAATTTATGGTATCCCTAAGGTACACAAGAATTTAATAGACCCCCCCCCCCCCATTAAGGCCAAATGTATCTGCAGATGGTTCCAAGACATTCCCTTTAGCTAAATTTATAGATAATAA
>NC_056732.1:869756809-869899309 GCF_019279795.1 Protopterus annectens
GAAATGAGGCCCTTTTACATTTATCTCTATGAATTGCAGTGATACACATATGTGAACAGCACCTTATGCACGTAATTGCTCTCAGTACTTCACTTCATATAAAGCGCATTTTCAGGTGCTACACTTTTGTCTTAAGTAGGCATGTTTATCAACAAACCTGCACAATTACATAGTCAACATGAATGACAAACACTGACTATATTTGCATAACAATGTAGCAGCACTTCGTGGATTACTACTACACACAATCAGAGCCTAGGACTATGAATATCACCCATATGAAATGTGAGGCCATTACTTAATTTTTTTTTCAGAAAGCTAGTGCAATCATTGGAAGTTATAAGTATAAACCTCCAGTGCTCCACTGGAGAGAATGAGTTAAAAGAACATAAACCTCCATTGCTCCACTGGAGAGAATGAGTTAAAAGAACAAACTTGATAGCTGTTACTTAAAAGCATTTGGTACTTTCTTCTCATTACTTGACTTTTAGATTTCTGCAGAACAAATGTCACCATGAACAAGAAAGTCTTAAGTAATGATTCTTAATCATATGACCAATTCATCCAGCAATAATCTGCTTACAACAAAACATATCAGTGAAATACTATTAAACTTACCAAGCTTATAAATTGTTTTAAGCATTTCAAAACATATGTGTACTGCTGGATTTCAAAAAGAAATGCTGGATATGAGAATAAGAGAATGTTTGAAGAGGTCCTGGGGAAGTAGCAGTGGTGTACCATCAGGATGATGAGACAGACACGGCCACTGAGGATGAAATATAAGGTCATGAAACTTAGATTTGGAGCTGCAACTAGTATGTGACTGTGTGCGCCTTTTGAGCAGGAAAGAAGGATGGTGACAGTCAAAATCTGCCTCTTAAAGAAAACAATCGGAGCCCAACAAACTGGTTCAAGATTATTCCTGAAACTTATATAAAATGTCTGGCTTTCAGAAGTTCTAAGATTTGCACATGGGCAGTAAGAAGAATAAAATCTAAAAATATGAGCACTGATTTAGTAAAATCACAAATTGATATACCTTCCAAGCATCCCAAATTAGTGACTATACCCATCACAAAGCTAGTTATAAATATAGACACTGAAGTTGCTGTACTTCAGAACTAAGGGACTTCTGCAAGACGGGGCAGTCCCTCTTTGTACTTTTAGTTCTGCAGTTCTAAACATTATAGGGTACTTTTCCATTAATGGGGCAGCAGGCAAAATGCAGCCATGGCAACGATAGCATGGGACTTGCACACAGTACAGTAACAAAATAAGTCACTATAACCACTTCCGACACAAAGTTCTGGCACCGGAAATGTTTGGGAATTTAAGGTTAGCAGTATTTTGCCTTAAATACACAGACAAACATTCTGCTTACAATGTGGGCATGAGAAATGCTGGTGACGTATGCTGCACACTGTTTCACTGAGAAAATGTGGCCCCATGACAAATGTACCTTAAAAATAATACAAAAATTCGTTAACATAACTACCAACTAGAGTGTCAAAGTGAATTGCTCTGTCTTCCCACATTTATTCTGCACTTACTTCCGACCTGAAGCTAAAGGCACTATTTCCAAACAATCATCCAACAGTTCGCTTTCCCTTCCACAGAAAAGTTCCCTTAATGTCAGTGACTTTTCAAAGAAAAACAAACAATTTTGCTTTTCTGTCAACTCAGTAGGAAATCACTGTGGTGTGCAATCAGAAAATAATGATGGACATTTCAGTTTCAGACTTCATACCCTTCATAACATTTATGCTAATGTAAAACCTGTTAACTCTGCAATAGCAATATTAAAAAAAGTCCCTATTTTTGGCCCTTTGTCCCCCATTATTTATGACTGCAGATTTCTTGATGTAAGACAGATTGAGAGGTATGCTTACCAATGAACCTATGGCTGAAGTATGCATCAATGCATCTGGAATGTATCACTGTTTCAGGCTACACTTTGCAGCAACATTTATGTTTGGCAACGACTGCTGCCCCGTTAACGGAAAAGTACCTATTATAATTGTAATCTTCAACTGTTGCATAGGTGCCTCCTGCATATGGATGACATATTAAGCCACACTGGAAGCAGTCCATGGTCTGTGCCACTAAAAGATTAGGAGTAAGGGGGTAAACACCCAGCTGTGATCCAACTCTCAGGCATTAGACCATAGAGGAAAAACTGATTGACAGTCATTAGGTCCTAGTGAACCTCCATGATCATATGAAAGAAGGTTAAGATGCTAATGTCATTGACAATACCCTGGAATCCTATAGAGGTAATAGGACTGGGGATGAAATGACAGGAAACAACAAGGAAATAACAATGGTAGTATATCCAGAAGATACAGTGGTTAACCAACAGGAAAGTGCAACACAATGAGAACAGCATACACGAATGGAAAAAAGCAGACGTGTTGTATTGTGGAAAGATGGGGAAGATCTAGCTACTGAAGTTAGAACAGTCACATATTAATGACAGATCTTCATGGTGTGAAACAAAGTCATGTGAGTATGATAAATGTGGCTTGAAGGAAGAAGCAAATACCAATGAACAGAAATGGAAAAGATGAACATCCATCCTTGCTCAATAAACAGAATAACTAATAAATAGCACTCTTCACAATCCTTTTTTGGTAGAGGAAGTAGAATGATATGAGGTATAAATTATAAGTTTGATTTGTAGACATACTCAACCTGGAAACATCAAAAATCTGGACAAAGGCCCATGAAATGTAGGTACAACTGGCCAAAAATTGGGGTGCTGAAATTTGCATATATATATATATATATATATATATATATATATATATATATAATCATGTAACCCCACCCACTCCTGTGGAATTGTGGGAAACCATCATGACAACTGTAGTCAATAAACAACAATAAATAATGGCAGCCATTTGAATTTCAGACTGCATATCCCTCAGGAAACACATAATAATCCAAAACATGTTATTCTAGCAACTATTCACACTCTGCTAACAGCAGGTACTGTACACAAACATGTAGCACATATAGCATATTCTGAGCAAGGCCACTAACATTTATGGCAAATACAGATTAGTCAGTTTTTCTTTGGTACAAAACTCAGTCTTGTGCAAGTATACTTATAGCCTGTAAATAATGCATGCTGGATGAATGCATTACTTCACTTGCTGGAAATGTTGCAGCTTTTTCAGAATTTGTTAGTGATCCCCCCCTCCCCCAACATACACATACTCACATAGCATGCATAAACACCCTTTTTCTAGTTTATCTTGATTTGCTGTGTGTAGACTGAGTCAGCTGTTCTGTATGCTGGTTGCCTTGGTTCAGTGTTATTAGGAGTGTGCAGCATGTATACTGCTGAGTACTAAGATTCCCCAGCTGAAGTCACATGCTTCCCTGAGGAATATGAAGGCAGATTTTGAAACCACAAAGGCCCCATTCCTCAGTGCTAGCATAATATGTAAATAATATTACCATACTACTTGGTTTTAAGAAAGCATTTTTAGTTTACTACTACTATTTGTTTCTACTCTTAGTCTTAAATTTTAATAAAATAAATGCTTGGGATATTTTATTTAAGAATTGCAATTATATATTTGGGGAAATTACATACTCGCTTAAAAAGTTTCATTTTCTGCATGCACAAAAACTCATTGACTTCCTGAGTCCGCATATTGCATAGACATTTACAGAAACACGTGAGACTGAACAACACCAACAGAAAACCATTTGTCTCAGGAAAGCTAACGTATTTTAAATCCTTACCTCTTCTCTTCACAGACACAAAATATACAAATATGCAGTCTTACGAAAACTCATAAAATCATCTAAAAACCTTAATCCCCTTGTCTTTGCAAAATAAAATTTTGTGAGCTATAATACTTGATACTAGATATATATTGCTACAAAGGAAAACATTCATCTCCATGGTCCTTTAAAAACAGCTGAATGAACAGTCTCCAGCATCCCATACATAAGTAATACACCTCCACTGGTTGTAAATTAGTACTTATCAAGGGCTAAGTACAGTGATATGACAGACAAGGATCATGTAGCCCCCCCCCCCGCAAAAAAAAAAAATGCTAGCTGTGTCAGTAATGCTTCATGTTTGAAGTGTTGTGCAGGCAGTTACAGTTAAGATATGTTATACCTTTACAAATAATTAATGTCACTGGCACAGAATTCTTCATTAACAGATGCGCGGGAGACATATTACTGTAGCACAGTGTCCACCAGTTAAAGTGAGAGTAGTTTAATTCCCCATAAGCTTAGCTGTTGCCCACAAGTCAGCGGCTGTAAACAACCAAAGTTTTTTTTTTAACTTTTTGAAATTTCCAAGTCTCTTGTCTCTGAGAGTCTGATAGGCAGTTATCATGCATGGCCCAGTACACTGGCAATGCGTGGTGATTTCATCCATCTATTTAAAGTTGTATACTTAAAAAAAAAAAAAAATCGGGAAATAAAGGGGCCAGTCAGAATTTGTAGCACCCTATTATTTTGCCGTCAGAACCGGTAAATACCAAGGAATTCGGTATATTGAGAGGTATGTTTGTAGATCATTTCACTGAAAATTAACCAGTAAAGGGCTCATGACAGACTATAATATTACTAATGCAATCCCCATTCAATTCTTGCAAGTGGAACGAGAGATTTTGCTATAGTTATCTAGCAATTCATATCAGACTTCATATGATTTTCTGATAGCCATAAAAGAATACCTGTATCTATGCATGATCATAAGCCATCCACAGTGAGAGCAGACAATCACATATCTGCCTCAAATTATTTCAGAAACATTCAAGATACCAAAAAAAGGCAAGATATATAATGTTGAGTTCTTTTTTTTTTAATTTAGCTCTTTCCTTGATAGACCTCCTATACAAAATTAGTTTGCACACTTCTGAAGACCATATAATGGTGACTGTTAATGAATTCAAGGCCATTTGCTCACTTACTGACTTTGGCATCAGGGCCGGCCTCAGGGCAAGTTGTGCCCTAGGCAAAAGGACTCCAAAGTGCCCCCCAACACCACCTGGTGCCCCCATCCTAGTCTATTTGCACCATCCAGTTTACTGAAAAAGCACCCCTACTAGAGCAGCACCCTATGCGTCTGCCTAGTTGGCTTATGCCTAAGGCTGGCCTTATCTGACTTGTAATGGCTGCACCCACTGAAATTTTAAATCAGGAAATCACTCTCATCTAGACCTTATCATTGTTAACAAACCCAACAAAATCTTGCATGTTGTCTTCCACCCACCATCTTTAGTTACAACTGCCATATAACCTTCATCTTTAATAGCATCACAGATAATTCCCTTCCAAAATTAATAGCCTCCTGACCACATTTCACAAAGAAACTCAACAATGTAAAATCTTACCTAGTAGCTTATGACTGGTCTCTTATCAATACATCTTAAGATCTAAACTGAGTTACAGAGAACTTAATGCCCTTCTTAAGCTTAGGCATTAAGCACATCCCATCTTAAGATACAAGTGAAAGGTTCATAATATTATAACCTTTCCAAACAAGCCTTTCACAAATGCAAAAAATGCTGTCACAAATCACAGCGTGTGTTAGAGAGACAAGTTCAGTTATGGATGAGAAGAGGACAGAAAATGTATTTGCTGTTGAGATACTTAACGAAGAAAACAGAGAAGAGTGTATTATTCCAGTACTTGTAGAAGGAGGCTTGAGCCTTTGTACAGGTTTCTTGCACTAACAGGTTGAGAGTGATGGTTCTGAGGTATAACTGCACTGCATTTTATATACATACACATATACACACACACACACACACACACACACACACACACACATATATATATATATATATATATATATATATATATATATTTTTTTTTCTTCTTTTACATTTTTATATACGTCTATCTATATTATGACTCTACTTTTTCATATATGTTTCATGTTGACTGATGAGTGAAAATGAACCAGAGGACAGGGTTGCCATTCCATGGTCACATGGTCACAAGTTGCTGAACTGTTCTAGGAGAATGAGAAAGGGATGACCAGAGGTTTGGAGGATGTTGTGCAGTGGAAAGGTAGACAGCAAACACAGGCGCACTCAAAATCACAGGAATTGGAGAGGAAGTCCCTATAATGAGAACATGTGCTGCAGAAGTGGCTGTATAGAGAAGAACAGAACAGAATATTACGCGGTATAGAGAAGAACAGAACAGAATATTAAGCAGAAAAGTAAGCCTACTGTAAAGATTTCTTCAAAAAGACTTGAACATTAACAGCTGTGCTATTTGGGACAAAATAATTGTGTCATTAAGATTTAACATACACATGCACTCCTTAATTAATTTTGGAAAGGTGGAGTTTTGAGTTACATTTGAGACATTGTGAAACTTCTTCCATGTGTAATTATGCTTAATGGAGTTAAAAGAACTATTAGAAAATGAGGACACCTTAAATGTGTTTCGTTTGTGCTGCAGAAGATCATTTGGTTAATGAATGCACAAAAGGTGATGTATGTGGAGAGGTAGGCCATATTGCTACAATCTATAACCCATATTGCAGGTTTTACAGATAATTTGTAGTATGACTGTTTTAGGAAAATGAAAATGTGAAAATGAGAATTTGGAACAAACGTTACACACAGTGCTAATTGAAGAAGGAGCCCTAGTCAAGATGAATGGGGAAGGAGCTAGGATAGTTAGTTGGTGTACTTATTTTTTTCCACAAAAGCTTGAAAAGGATCTATTAGAAGTTGTTTTCATGCAGTTTGGAGTACTGGATTAAATCCTGTGAAAATGGTAAAGTATTCAATACAAAAGATAGAGAGGGTTTGTGTTTAAAAATATCCAGTGATTTTTGGAGTTCCTTGCATTTATTTTGTTTTTTTAATGTTATAGAACATGAAAAATGATTTTGTGACTAAAGTATTAATTGCAAAATAAGAACACTTACAATACAGGAAGTATAAGAGACAGAGGTGAACAACATGAATGAGAAGCTGATGAATATCAATAAAAATAAAACAATGGAAACGTCACATAACTGAAGTGCCAACGCAGGAACCATTGGAATCAAAATGTTATGGTTAAATGTTACTAGAACTGATACTTGGAATGTAATAGAAGTTAAGGAAACTGTTATAATTAGGAGAAAAGCTTTGGATATATTATAGAATGTGAAGCATTTTTTTGAAGATTGTTAACTGATAAACTTCCAGTAAAGTCAATTGTGAAATACAAGTAGCTATCTGAAAGATTATATTATATGTGTAACAAGGAAGAAAATGTGGAACTTGTTTTTTCTGTGTGTGAAAGAATGAAACAATTTTGAATAAGAATGGGAGATAAATGGAATATTAAAAACATAAATAGTCAAGCCATTTTATATGTTTTTATAAAGGAGTTTAAAAAGATAAGTGGGATATAATGAATTCAAAATATTTTCATGTGCTGGGATGTTTGGTTGGCTAGATACAATGAACCTTTCAATAATAAAAAATGGGATGAATATGAAATAAAAAAGGCAGAATGTGGTTATAGATGAAAATGTGTAGAAGATATGGAATATAAGGTATTATGAAGTTTGTGTATAATATTGTACATATTTATAAATATCTATATATCTATATATATATATATATATATATATATATATATATATATATATATATATATATATATATTTTTTTTTTTTTAAGTAGGTAGTTGTGTTTCTGACTTTTGTATGATTTTACTTTCATTGCTTGAATAAAGAACTTTTACTAGTTTGATAAGTGCCATATGATCTTTTACATCCTCCTGAGTTGCCACCAGGTCAGGCAGATGGGGCCCTGGTTTAGCATCTCATCCAAGGTATAGCACACTCTGAAGTGCAGTATCCCCTTATGTTATACTGCAGTGTTAGTGTTAGAAAAAATAGTACAACTGCCTAAAGTGGAAATAGAACCTGTAACCCTCTCACCTTCCAAGACCAAAGGCAGGTTTGCTAATTGCTGACTTACTAAAATTTCCAACTTCACATAATGAAAAAAGGAAAAAAAGAACACCAAAGATAAATATTTATTCTTCTGCAGCAGGGAAATGTTGTACTTTCTATCCCCATCAGAATGACCTACTACTGGGAAAGAAATTCTTGCTCAGCTAGACTATGTTTTAAACCTAACTGTTGCTGCCTTTAAACAAATTACTAGCAAAAAATATGCTGTTTCATAACCTTTTCCCATCTGTCAGAACATTCCTGCCTTACCCTCAAAAAAAAAAAAAAACAGTTACCTTTATATCAGAGTGTAGATTTTCTCTTTTCTTTACTCCTATATCTAGAAGCTTCTGTACCCCCTCCAGTTTTAAAGTTTGCACACACAAGACATTCATTTCACATTGGCCCCACACTACTTAGTCACAAAAATAATCTCCATTGTAGAAACCACAGTTTCTCTGACTTAGGCCCTACACTTTGGGAATCACTACCTACCAACCTCCAACTCAAAATTCACTACCTACCAACCTCAAAACTCAAAATTCAGATCTCATATTACAACCAATTTTTTTACATATCTTCAATTCAAGACACGTTACAGAGATCCATAGACATCATTGTATAAACCACACCAAATTCACATCCCTGTCTCATTAATGTATTTTTATGCCTTGAATCTGAAATCAACAACTTTCTACAATCCATTCCACCTCTTTTCCTAACCATTTTATGTCACTTCTCTTGTCTTCCTTCACTGCAACATCATTCCACATGCCTACCCATCTCTACTCTGTTCACATCTTTCTCTCATTCATCCTGTCTGTACAAGTGTATTTTGACTACTGCATATTTATGTATTTTCCTTTTTACAAAATTGTTTCATATTGTTGCATTTATGTGGTTGGTGTGTACTGTAAGTACATTCACATTTTCCATTTATTACAATTACTCAACTGTTGTATTTTAAACAATTGCAGACCTTTGTATGCATTTGCAAGCCATATTTACTGTGAATATTCTTCATATTTCTTAGTCTGAGCCTGAAATTACTACATCTGGATGAATTCTCTGCCCAAGTTAACAACTTAAAAATAAATAAAAGCAGACTACCAAGATGGATCTTGCACTGACATTGAGAAATGTATGCTGCTAGTTCTTTAGGAAGCAGTGTTTTTAGATAAGAATAAGTAATGGTTCTTCATCCCCATGCAAATAGCTCAACAAGGGTTATTGTTATGTTCTATACGAATAAAAATATTGTCATGTTTCTGTGTTTCTTTTTATCAGCATTTATTCAATGTTCATCTGAATGTACTGGGAAACACAGGAATAGAGAGCTTACTATGGATTTGGTAAGAGACAGTATCACTACCATTATGGTGAATGTGGACACATCTTCCATTCAAAAGATGTGACACTAGAAACATGAAGTCAGAGACAAGTGGAGTCACACGGAACGTGGCCAGTACTTTTAAATTTGTGTTAAATTGCATAGGAGAAGATAATCCAAAGGATGAAGGGAATACATTCCTGTTAACTCATTTGACTAACAGTTCTATGAGTCAAAGTGAACCAAATCTGGATAACTGAAAACCATTTACTGTGAGCAGCAAAACACTTTTTGGGGGTTTATCCACCTTACCCCCTTGTTTGGTTACTCCCATAAGCCAACACACACACACACACACACACACACACACACACACACACACACACACACACATATATATATATATATATATATATATATATATATATATATATAGGCCTATATTAAATCAGCGAATGCTTAAAATAGCGAACACTGATTCATCGACCCTTTAAAAGCAAAAGCTTGAAAGCCTGAAGACACAGAACAGCGATTTTTTTTCTCAGGGAAAAAAAATCGATGGGCCATTTTTGGGACTCAGAGTTGGTATATTTAAATAGGGGAGTGTGGGGGCACAACCCCCACATCAGAGGGTGTGGGGGCAAAGCCCCCCACTTTATTTAGTGTCTTGAAAGTTTTTTTTTTAGTTTGTTTTGTGTAACAGCATTTTTTTTTTTTCCTGGGGAAAAAATACTGTTCTGTCTCTTCGGGATTTCAAGCTTTCACTATTAAAGGGTCGAAAAATCAGCGTTCTCTATTTTAAGCATTCGCTGATTTAATGTACACCCTATATATATATATATATATATATATAGAGAGAGAGAGAGAGAGAGAGAGAAAGTGATAGAAAGAGAATTTTTATATATAGACATAGATATATCTATATCTTTATTTATATACGAGTGTAGGTGATAACATCAGATGCACTCAATATCAACTCACAATCTATGATGTAAAAATAAAAACATTGAAAATGTCAATGTCGACTGACAATTATGCACAAGAAGAGAAACAGCCTCAGCATGCAAATTTTAAAGATGAAAAAACAAACAAAAGCATTGGTATTGTGCAATCTTGAAGTTAGTATATATAATTAGTAAGTGGAGTGAGGGGCACAGCCTCCCACTGGGGGGGGGGGTGCAGCAGGCAAAAAATTTTATAAGTTTTTTGAGTTTATGCTTTGCATGTGTCTAGATTGTTGTTCTGAGAATGCTTAGTACACTGTCAACAACTTTGTAAATGCTGATGTCTTGGTGTTTCAGTAAATTACACTACACCTATCTCTCTCTCTCTCTCTCTCTCTCTCTCTATATATATATATATATATATATATATATATATATATATACAGGGTTGGCCTTAGGTCAAGTGGTGCCCTAGGCAAAAGGGCTCCATAGCTCCCCCTCCCCATACCACCTGATGCCCCCATCCTGGTCTATTTACCCCATCCAGTTTACTGGAAAAGTGTCCCTGCTATAATGGCACCCTAGTCAGCCATCTAGTTGGCCTATGCCTAAGGCCAGCTATGTGTATGTATATATATATATATATATATATATATATATATATATATATATATATATATATATATATGTGTATATATAAACACACAGATATATATATATATATATATATATATATATATATATATATATATATATATATATATATGGGTCTACTTCTGTTTATCGAAAAAACACTTTTTTGAAAAACAGAAAGCCGAACCCACATTAGTGAAAGTGCACTTAAAATGAAGGCGCACTTTCACGAACAGCGATTCACTGAAGCACAGTACAGTGAGGATAAGGAAATATATCATTTGAGGTCTCTAAACTGATTCCTGTTAATATGTATGGGCAAATGCTTGATAGATACCACTGACTTCATTCAGAAGATGTTTTTAAGAACAGGTGAGAGTAGAAGATTTTGAGCTTAGTTGTCATTAGAGTGCACCTCTATATTCACTACTGAATATATTGCTGTTTTACATGATGGTCTGCATTACGTATATGGTAATGTCACATGGAAAGTTGTCCATGATTCTTATTGGATAAACACAGGAACAACTGACACAGTATCAGTGATGCAGTTATTCCATCAAGTCTGGGCAACCTCCAGCAGCAGAAGTAATAAGCATATTTTTTCTAGTAAGAATTATTTGCTCAATAAAGATAAAATAATAGAATAAAGCAATATTCATTATACTTCTGACTGAGATGCCAGTGCACATTACTACAAGAAGCGTGCATATAAGAAATGGTCACAAAACATGCTTTCTCATAATACATATCAAGTAGACTTCTACTTAAGTAAGACAGAACCGGCCACTAATATATCATTTATTTTGGCACTGCCATCTTAGTATAAATTCCTAATTAAAGATATAAACTTCATGAGGGAACACACACTGGAGTCACAACTAGGGAAGTGCACAAAATCAAACACATTTCCGTGACTAGTGGATGGATTGGTCATGTAAGCAAATGGTAGAGGGTACTGACTGCCACATAACCTCATTAGAGTACATCAAACTGCAGGCAAACTGAAGGGAAATTTCATGTAATCAAATAAATTATTATTATTATTATTATTATTAATGTAGCATGTAACATTTATATATTACATAAAAATGTAGAAATAAATTCAACAGAAATAAAATGTCATCACAACAAATTTCCTAAAAAAGTTCCATGTGGCCATCATCCATTCTCTTAACCACTTGTCCCATCATGTGCTACAGCTATAGCAAGCTGAATAGAATAAACCAGGGATTTTTATTCCCCGCATTAGTCTTAAAGTTAACTTATGGGAAGAGCAGGAGGTTCCAGGTCTTGTGGTAGATATAATCAGTGTAACATGTCATGGGTCTGCCTCATGGCCAGTTACCCATGTGTTACCTCAAACTGCATGCACTCATTGGCATGATCAGAGAGACCTAAGCCCTTCAGCATACTGTAGAATAGACTTCAGGCCTCATTCCCTTGGTACTTGCTTGGCCCACCTTCTGTGAGGAGTGTCTGAGATGTTAAGATATATGATACCCAGGCCATGTCAGTTGAATCCTGTCAAACTGGGGAAGCAACTCCTAAATCATCTCAGATTGCCATAGTCCAAACATAGTCACGTAACTGATCCACTATACCTTTTGAGGGATCCTTATTTTTACCAATATTATCTACAATCACATTTATTCACTTGCTCTCCAAAGTTCATGACTACAGGTAAGGGTTAATCTACAGAATAGCCATTAAATTAAGTGTTTCAGCCTATGACTTAGTTCCTGTTGATAGGGATTCATACACGATTACTAAGCTAATCACTCCTGGAGGACTTTTTAATCCTAATCATGCTTCCCAAAGATGGAAATCAAACCATGCCATGTACCTTTTGTCTGCAAGATAAACACCTTAACAATTATGATTACCCTGACCTTCAAAGCACTGGGATGGTCTTGGGATTTGAACCCAAGATCTCCCATCACCTAAGCATGAATAATACTCCTAGACCAACAAGCCACAGATATACTAGTGCAATCCTGTAGAAGGCCTTCAGTACTAACAGAAAAGCACCTAACATCTAGCAAGTCCTCTGATATATCTAACTCAGTTTTTTTGAATTAGATACCACAATATTTAAATTGTTAAACTTGACCCCTATTAACTCGAACAGAAAAATCTATTGTTCTCTAGGAGCTAATTCATTTATTTTAATTTATATTTTGTTTATGTATTGACATTTATATGCCAGAAAAGTACAATTTGGTAATAAACCATCTTCACTTAGCAACCACAAAAGCTGAAATAATCCAATACGCTGATAACACAACCCTGATCTGCTCTACATCCAATATCCAACTTCTTCAACAAAAAGCCCAAGAATTTTTCATGGAGATAGAGAACTGGCTAAATAAATCACAACTGATATTAAACCCTAAGAAAACACAACTTATGCTGTTCCACCCAACAAAGACTAATGACCTCACCTTCTCCATATTTTCAGCCAAGACTCACATCACCCAGTCTTGGTGGCTAAATTACTAGGACTTACAGTTGACCAGCAACTAAGATACAACAAACAAATATCCATAACTTTCTCCAAGGTCCACAAAAAGTTAGGGTCCCTCTATCTCTGCAAAAGGTACCTAACTTCTGAGTCTAGAATTGCTATAGCCAGAATCCGTCTCTTATCAACATTACTTTATGCATCCCCAGTACTGACAAACTTAAATAATACTGACCTGAACAAACTTTCCACATGCTACAACAAAATCACCAGGTTCGCAACCAATGTCAAATCATGCTCCCACCACTGCTGATCCTTACATTCATTACACTAGTCTGAATTTCCCAGTTTGAAACTAAAGGCACAAACAAACTGCAAATAACAAATAAATAGACTAGAGGCTTCCACAGACTGACTACGAAGGTTTAATAGGATAAATCCACAAGGTCAAACACGAAAATAAAATCAGGTACTTTAAGCGCTTTTCGTTTGTTCAAAGGAACAAACTTCTTCAGAAGTGAGTTACTACAACAGCTGCAAGCAATTTGAACTCAAAAAGTGCGGGAAAATTGTAATTGATTATACCTTTTAAACAAACAGTACATAAAAAACTCTATTTAAATTTAAAATCTAATATGTAAAACATTACTTATGTTAAAAATGTTGTGTAACACTAAAATATCAACAATGGTTTAAAACCCACATAATAATACATAAAATATTGGATTTCTTCTGTCTTATCTAAGAAGACTTTTCAGCTTAAGTAAGCTAGAAATTGAACATGCTTCATTGAGACCAGGGTGATAGAATGAGTTTAATGTAATCTGCCACAGTAGTTCCATTTCTTCTAGTTTGAAGGAAGCAGGACCCCCCCGATTGTCAGGAATAAAGTTACTAATGACAGTAAACTTAAATTTGTGGGATGGGTTAATGTGGACATGTTTTGCTAGGGCATTCTCTAACTTATTGTGTGAGATAGCATATTGATGTTCATATATCCTATCTCTAAGCCTACGTTCTGTTTTGCCCACGTAAAATGCAAAGCAGTCAATACATTAATACAATTTTCCCGCACTTTTGAGTTCAAATTGCTTGCAGCTGTTGTAGTAACTCACTTCTGAAGAAGTTTGTTCCTTTGAACAAACGAAAAGCGCTTAAAGTACCTGATTTTATTTTCGTGTTTGACCTTGTGGATTTATCCTATTAAACCTTCGTAGTCAGTCTGTGGAAGCCTCTAGTCTATTTATTTGTTATTTGAATTTCCCAGTTTATTATGATACTACCAATTAAACCTAGCACAGCAAATGCTATACTATCCTGAAAAAAACCCTTGCCCTGACTGGCCTTCTAAACTTCTACAATTCTAATAAACAATTACGATCCAGTAATAAAGCTCTGATTGAAAACATTCTATGTAGAAACAGCTCTGGGGAATCTCTCTTCCCTCATGAAGTTGCTAAAACATGGAACACCATACCTCCTGACCTCAGATTACAAAACTGTATTTCCATTTTCAAAAACCTCCTTAAATCATACCTCTACACCAACCATTTATGTAATTGCAATGGATGTCCCTGAAACCTCACCTTACTGTAGGAGTTTATCCCCTTATGCTTCTGGTGTACACTAATACTGTACACTGCCAATGCTCACTGTATATATTGTACATATTTTTTACTAGGAAATGGCTTGGGCATACATTGTACCTATGCTTATTCCTTGAAAGTGCTATGCTCAATTTGCTCATATATTTGTATTTCAACTTTGTACCTTTAACTGTTTAACTTTTCTATGGCATGTTTCCTAACTGTTATTATCATTTACACTTTGTAACCTATAACTGTTATCATTAATTACTCTTTATTTTGTAACTGTATGGAGCTTTTCTCCCCAGGACACTACTGAAAATGGACATTAGCTGTCCAGTCGGATTATCTTGGTTAACAAAAGTTAAATAAAATAAATACTCATTTGCAGTGGAGGCCCAGGGAGAAAAGTGCTGTGTTGTTTCCTGGATGCATTATGCTCAGCAGGAACAATTCCAGTGCACATTGCAGATCACAGTCACTAGAGATGAGGAAGACAACCTTTTATGAAAGTTAGAAAGGATATGACATCATATCCCCAAACGTGACACACTGCAGATGATGGATATGCATTTGTATGCTGTCTACTATGATAAAAAAGTATCTGTTTTAAATTTAACACTCAATCCGCTTCTTCATATTTCTCTAATCCGTCTCTACATATGTACACAGTATTCCTATCCATATATTTAAAAATACCAATGTGCATCTGAAGAAATGAAAGTACTTTTTCAGATGTTCTATATCCTCTTATACTAGTACATTCTTTAGACTTTTGCCTCTCCTATACAAAAAGGTAGGGCTAGTATTTTGCAGTTCTTGTTTTAAATCCCAGACTTTCTCTTCCAAAAATACTGTCTAAATAAAAGCTGCAATGTTAATCATAAATTTTTCTATTACAAATAATTCATTATTTACAGCACTTCATTCTTTAATCCTTCTGTTGCATTTTTCTCCATTCATCTCTACAACTTAATTGTTCTGCAGTTCTGCAGTGTAATTTAATTAGCATGGCTAAATTACATGTTTTGCTGCCTTTATGTTTTGAGTAGATTTTCGTAAGTGACATATTTTGCAGGTTGAATTCAAAAATGATGAACTGGTCTTAGTTTCTTGCACTGACAATTGACTGTCTCATTAATGTTTACAGACACACAAACACACAAAAAATACAAGCACAAACAGAGCTAATCAGTTTGGATTAGCTGGATTATGTAACACTAGTGTCAGTCTGCTGTGCAGTGTCAATAGAGTCGCAAAATATTGTGCATTAGATAGTCAAATTCCTTGCATAATTAAGAAAATCTTACATGTAACCTCACAAATAAAATTACTGACCATACTCCTGAGTGTACTGATGACTTATTTAGTTATCCTTAATCTTTTTGCCTACCTTTTATCTTTGCATTTGAGGATTACATCTGCCAGTCAGAATATCTCAGTTTGACAAATGGCCTGTCTGCTTTATATAATAAAACGTCTCTTGCTATACAATATTTTATGCCTCATGAGCTTTTTCCCCTGTTGTTTTTTTAAATGCCCTTGAACCTTTGTTTTACTTTTGTTTTCTCACAATTTATTATCTTCATTTTTAGTGCACTGGGAAACTTGTCTTTCATTTCATCTAGAGATTTCATTGCACTGTTCTGAGCAGTAGCACACCTGACAGTTCTCACCAACATCTTTGGCTGCAATAAACATTACTCTCTCTCAGGTGAACATGTAACACAGAGACACCGTTCTTATTCCAGAACACACTTCTGTGGTTTAATTTCCATTTGTTGAACCTGATATCACTAATGAAAAGATTACTCTGAAAAAAATGCTCTCTAACATAGAACATCTCATTAACAAATCTATACTTTCCTACCCTGTTATTCAAACAAATGCTTTCAGCAGCTGTGTAAACAAATGCAGTGTGACATGTTAGTCCTTGTTCTCAAACATTCATGTCTAATTAATTCAAGCCTCTCACAAAGTTACAAATCACGATCTAGCAATGTCAAGCTCATGACCATAACGGTACAGGTTTTTATGCTAGCTGTAGCCATAACACTGGAAAGTTTAACAGAAATGCTGAAGTATCACAATATAAGCATGCCAATGACTGTTGTAAGTTAAAATTAAAATGTGCATTTCGGTACATACGGCTGCTCGATATTCAGCATTTATAACTTCTGTTTCCTATAGTAAAATGTCTACAGCTGCTGTTTGAATTGCTTTTGGCTTAGTAATTTATAAATTCAGTTCTGATTATAACACGTTTGTCCACAAATCCAGATCACACACAAAAATTACACCTAATATTGTGATTTGACCACTTTTATTGTTAAAATAACACATGGACTGCGATATCCGTAACCAATATTCATATAAATAAGTATTTTTTTCAACTATCCAACAAAAATGGCAGGTGCATTCAGTGCTGCTCACCTGCAAATTCAACTATAGAACTGAACAGCATGCTCATTACTGTTCACCTGCAAAATGCAACAAAATAACCATACATAGAAGAGTAACTGCATACCACTCAGTCCTAATGCCAATACCACTCCAAGGGCGGGAATTAAACTGTTCAATTCTACCTTCCACACTGACTGGAAAGAAAAAGGAGAGTGGAGGCAAACTCCCAACTGGATGCCTACTGCCCCAAAAAGCCCTTCAGGCTGGCTAAACTACAGCCTGTTTCCCCCATGTTCTTCCCTTATTATATCCCTCAGACTAATACGTAAACCCCTTTAACAATAGCTATCACTTCCTTAACCAAAAGAGACATATTGCCATTAAAAAGGTCAAGACCAGCTTCACTCAGATGTACTCCATCTGCTCAATACCACACCAGATCTCATAAAACTCTCAATGCGCTAATCCTATAATACCAAATAATGTGACATATATCGCACACCTGAGATTAATAAACATTATTGATGCTTTACTGTCAGCTATCTTAACTGTATGTCCACATTAACAGGGAAGTAATTGCAGTGCAAATGATTACAACCCATGGAAAATAAAACACAGCTCATTACCTCTCAAATGCACAGTAAGTAATTTAGGACACAAAATCTTTACACTTCATTCAAAACTGACAAAAGCAGACCTCACTGTATCCATGCCAATATGCTTCCCAGCAATTACTGTCAAGGCCCAAGAATAATTCACCAAGTATAACAATAGCTTGCTTAGCTGCTAATGTATATATGATGCCAACATATGCCCTATGATGACCACCTATCCTCTCACTGCAAAACAGATATATCTCAGTAACATAACTGACATAGCATACTTCCACTATCTCACTAACTTTTAAAAGCATCAGAAAACCATAATACCTCATCAGAAACCTGATTTGTTAATCACATCATTGATTTTTACTCATAACAATTTGAAAAGATTGAGATGAATATCAATCATCAATTTCTTCACTAACAAAAAATATAACTAAAGTATAATACTGAAAGCTTACAACAAAATTCATCCTGCATTATTTAAATATATTTAAAAGTTAAAAACTACCTCAGAGCTAGAGCTGAACAACTTTCATAAATCAATCCATTAAAAAATATGAAAACTGCCTAAAGTCCTATACAGTAAATAAATTGCTTAGATACTGCAGCCAGTTCAAACTAATCAGAAGTTTTCAGACTATAAGCAAACTAAAAATAGATACATAAAACATGCATTGTCATTCTATGTGTGATAAACAAAATAATGTGTACTGATAAACAGGGAACCCAGTTTGAGATGTATATTTTTACCACATACATGGAAAGCTGTCCCTTACACCTGTATATATTTTGTAAGCAGAGGAAACAAACACAGCAACAACCCCCCCCCCCATAAAAACAAGCATTTTGTTGCAGTAAGCAAAAAAAAAAATGGCACATCTTTGAAAACATGAATTGAAATACAGTGACATAAGGAAAGCTGAAGATTCTCCTTATATCTTTGGCAAAGTAAGCATCGTAAGTAATCAACATAGTCTCTGCTGAGTATCTGTCTATGCAACTGAAATCTATTCCAGACTCTAGAATAGATTGCCCATACATGTCAAGCAGAGTGCCTCTTTGGACCTCTTCAAGAGGAACCTTGACGATTGGATGGGAGAAAGGAAATTCACCCCAGGGATCACGTCAGTCGCCCTGCTAGACAGGGGGTCCAGGAAAGTAAATAATGTGGGAAGAAATAGCCAGGGAATTGTTATGGCTAGGCTTGTATAGGCCCTAGGGCTGATAGCCTAGTACCAACCTATGAACCTATGAACCTATAAAAATCTTTAACAAACAAAACGTCTCTTGCATAGGTTCATAAGTTCATATATATATATATATATATATATATATATATATATATATACTAGGCTATCTTCCACTAAACTCCTAATAAGCCCAGCTGCACAACCCAATTGTGACCCACAAATCTGATTTCATAGGGGGTTATTTACAGACTGTCTCTGTCCATCAGACAGACCAGGGGCTCTCTAGGGGTCAATTTCCAATTAGCCATCCATTGGTCAAGTTGTGCTTACAAATACATGGACAGGGGAGGAACTCTGCTTCTCATGGAAGGGGAACCTGCTCCAGAGAATGGGAATTCTCCGAGAAACATATCTGACATGTCCTATGTATGTTGCAAGCAAAATTTAGATCTTTTAATCTATGTATTTATTGCTATTGGATTACCAGGAAAGTCTACAGGGTAGTAGCCATTTTCAGTGGAGGCCTGGGGAGAAAAACTCAAAAGTATTGCAAAACATTTTAAAAACAATAATTGTACTGTTTTCAAAAACAATATAAAAACATCTACAGTTTAAATAATTATACCAAATTAGACATAATATGAAAACATTGGTTACGAATAAATGCAAGTTATATGACAATTTATTATTCAGAGAAAATTTAGCCAGTTTATACAGAAATTAAAGGTAAGTTAGCATATTACAAACAGGGATTGCAATATGAAGTGAGACAAAAAGCAGGCTTATAGTATATTTAGAGAGGAATGAGAGAGCAATTGATAGAAGTAAGGAAGTGAGTGAAGAATGTGTTAGGTATGAACAGATACTGTTGACATTTAGAGATACGGGCTGGGATTAACTAATCCTCCGTGTAAGACTAAATAAGTCTTACTCGGAAACTGCAGTTGAACGGTATGACGTCAGCGTGCCATGCATATTCATGAGGGCATGCTGACTCCACTCCAACTCTAACACGGACCGTGCAGGAAGGCAGGGGGCGTGTCTGATTGCCGAGCAGTCCAAAGGTCCATGCCCCTGCAAGTGTCTGAATTGTGAAATGTCAGTACACATGAATGAGTCCACTCAAATGTCTACATACCCAACACTACACACCCACACATTGTAAACCCCCAGTAGAGTTATAAAATGTAAAACTTTTTTTTTTTTTTTATAATTCCCGATATAGCTGCCCGTATTTGCGCATGTTTGCGCAGGTGTGCCCATAGCTTAGCTGCAGTTAGCAATGTCGACATTGAAGAGCATAATAAGAAATGTTTACGCAAATCAATTCAAATAGCAATAGCGTAGTGGTAGAGCCTTCGCATAAAGAGGAGGCATTCACGATTTGAGTCCCACCACTCCCCTTTCTATTTTATCTTTTAAATTAGTATATGAAATAATTCCTGACATATATGAATAAAATTTTACTAAAAAGCATTGAAATGGCCTATGTGTCAGTGAACAAAATGTATATATAGAAATGTAAAAGGGATCTTGACATATAATTGCCCGTAGCTAAGCAGCGCTTTACCTAGCACAATATAGTTGCCCATAGCTAAGCAGCGCTTTACCCAGAGCAATACGTTTGAGCAGAGCTGCGCACCATGCTAACCAGCACACCGTAGGGCAACGTGGAGCTACGTGGAGCAACGTTGAGCAAAGTTGCCTAAACACAGCCACACCCCCTAGCCTGTCTGGACAGTAGTAAAATAAAAAGCAATGACAAGGTTCAAACCCAGGACACTGTGCACCATAATCAAACTACTGAACCACTAATCCATGACAGCTTAAGATAAGATTCCACTGTTAACATACATATACTTATAAATGGTAGATTAACCATTGCTAAGCAGGTCTGCAGTCAGTCGAGAATTTTCAAAAACTGCCAATCACAAAAAAGTGCGGGAAATGCGGCATATTTAAGGTCCATAGGTGGGAATACTCACCATAACTGATTGTAGCTCCCATCTGCAGTTAGAATGTCTGGTGCTGGAGAGGGTACTCACTTTTGAGCGCAATGCTGGGGCATCGAGGAGCCAAAATACATGGTTTGGCTCCTTGTCCACCATCATGAGTCTAGACTCCTGCAGGACCACTTCCAAGGGACAGAGTACAAAGCAGAGGCTTGGAACCAGTTAGCTCATGATCTCACCAGTGCCACAGGCATCCCTCGGACTGGTGAGCAGGTCCGTCACCACCATGCAGACCTGAAGAGACGGAAGCAGTATCTACTGAACCAATGGATCCAGGAGGCCTGTCACATGCAAGATGCCCCACTACTGAGTAGGTAGCCATGGAATGCAGTATGTAAGACATGCTAGTCTATATAATGGATAGGTATGTCTCAATATCCCTTCATTTACTTCACAGCTGCAGGTGTCTGTGCTGCGAATCAGCAAGCCTATGCAGATAAGCTGCTAAGGCTGCACCACCAGGCAGGTTAGTAATTATTCTGCATGTATTGTTATATAAAATATGTGAGACAGCCTGAAAAAAGTGTTGTAGCCCAATAATACAGCCATAAAATGTCCTGAATAAAATCTCTGCATGTACTGCTATATAACATACATCAGAGAGCCAGACATAGAGTGTAGTAACCCATTAATAAAGGTAAAATAAGACTAGAATAATATCTCTGCATGTACTGTCATATAAAATAAGTGAGCGAGCCTGAAAAAGAGTGCTGTAACCTTTTAATAAAGGTATAATATGTCTTGAATAAGGCTTCCATATGCACTGTAATATCAAATAAAGGAGAGAGCCAGTAAAAAGTGTGTAATGTAATTAATAAAGGTATAAATAATACTTGGAGTGTGTCTGTGTCACTTACTTTGAAATGTTGTTGTACCCTTGCATTAAATAAATAGTATTGTTGTATTAAGTGCTGTCAACCCACAGTTGGGCAGTCCCATATAAAGTGGATTAAGGAAGTGCCAGTAGCTGTGAAGCATATATACAGTCCTCAACAGTTGGTAAATGGCTGGCATGCATAGGTAAATCTGGCACACGAGTAGCTTGTCAATGTGTTCCCCAGAAATGTGAGTGTGCTACATGAAATGTAGGGTTCTGTAGAAATTTAACAGAAAATGTCACGTGAACACATCCAGATATGTAGATACATAAATATAAATAAAAAATATAACTATGTAGCAGTAACATCTGCATCCTGGACAGTTACTATGTGAGATATAGGTCAGGTATATAATGAACTAGCCAAACCCATTACACAACCTAATGCATGTTGCCTAGTGTAATAATACATGTAGGGGATATACACCTGCAGTCAATAGGAATGTAGTGTAGAGTAAAAGTACTTATAAGATTTTAATGGAGGTTTCTTTTTACACCCTACTGCATGTGCATAAACAATGCAATTCCACACCTCAATGGCTATGTCTAATCTCAAAACATTTGTTGGGACATATGTCCTATTGTTCTATAAATATCTGCTTTTACTTTGATGCATGTGCCCTGTTCAAACACCACAATCTTGGTGGCGTGTTGCCACCAATCATCCCTGCATGCTGTTGTAATGTCCACTGTTGTTCAATATATGCATGTGTTATGCTTGCTGTTCAACTGTTGGAACCCTGCTGTGTTGGGTTAATGGGAATATCACTGCATGCTGTTACAACTAATTTTGAATGCTGTTGTCTATGTTGTAATTAAACACACCTAATCACAGAATGTATGGGAAGGCCAGTCACAGTGGACCCACCTGTCCCTCCTCAGCTGGAGATTGCACCTGGCACAAGCAGGTCCAGTGCCCAGCCCGGGCTACCCTCCTCCATTGGTCCTGTGCCACCTTCGGTTGGAAGCGCTGCAGGGGATGGGGCTAGTCCCCCTGCAAGCGTGGGCAGAGAAGGGCCACCTGTCACCCTCCAAAGGGTCCTGGTTGTGGTGCATATGGAGATCCAGAGTTTAGTCGCTGATCCCCTATGCCAGCTCAAGGCGAGAGTGGCGCAACTCATGGGTGAGCCTGCCCTTCCTACGCAACCCCCAGCACAGCCACCCTCGGGGCTGTGAAAGTGCAGTGGTGACTGCCCATGTGTAGGGATCTCAGTCCCACTGTTACCATCTGTGGGCTCATGGGCTTGCGATTTCCAAACATCCGTCCCTGTCAATTGTGTTCACCCACTGTATGTGTCTTGTTTGTCTTGTCTGTTTACCTCCCCAACCTACCTCCCCAAATATACCTACTTCCTTTACCTCACATTCCACTCTCACCTGAAAAAAAAAAAAAAAGGGCAATCTGTTCACACAAAAAAATTACGCCCCATACATAGCTGCCCATTTTGCACACGTCTGCTGGACATGTAATCTGATAATTTGAATTGGCAGTACAACATACTTTCTTGTTCTCACCCCTCTCTCAGGGGTGGAAGGTTTCAAATTTCACTCCAAATTTGTAACATATGCACAGCTGTTGTTGTTAAAGAAATGGGCAGCTATGACCTTCCCTACACCTGTCCTGCACATCCCAAGCTGGTTTCCTCACTGTCTTTTCCTCTTTGTGCCCCTTTTTCACCACTTTCCTATCTCCCCATTTTCTGTTCTTTCAAAGAAATTAGCGTGGAGGTTAGCGGGACTAAGCACTTTTAAGCAGTAGTTAGCGGGTTTGAGTGAGTGTGCACATGTGTGCGCTAAGCTTAGCATTGCTAAGCATCGCGCAAACTCAGGCAAACCCACTTACAACTGTGTAAAAGTGCCTTAATCACTCAGTATGTCAGGGTCCTTGTTCTGCTCAGCAGCAAATTAAAACACCTCTGTCAGTCTCGAACCCCAGACCTTGGACACACTTGACTGAATGAAGTACCACTAAGCCACAGCAGATATACAATAACTTGCTGCTAAAATAAAGATATCATGCAATACAATGAGTGAATATAAAGGAAAAATAGGAAGGCCATAACACAAAGCTTGTTCTGTGGATCTCTACCAGCAATTGTTGTGGAATTGCATTACATCACTGTGATAAGAGAAGCAGCCATTGTAGCAGCAAATAATGTTATAGAGGCACTTTACAACCCCCACACAGTATCATAGCAGGACAAACATTGGCATATCTGATTAGGGCAGAGGCCATACTTCCTAACTGTGACTTCTTTTCAGGGATGTCCCTGATTGTGAAACATATTTTAGCTGTGTCCCTCTGAATCCTTCTGAAAAGTACTGATGTTAGTCAGAGAGGTGGAGTATTACACAACGAATAATCACAATAATAACTGTAGACACCGCTTGTACTTTATAAAAGGAGTACTAATCCATATGCACTGCTTCACTCAAGTCTACACTTACTGCCTCTATTAGTTAGAAGGTGTACCTCACTTTTAACTACCTATCCCTGAATCCAAGCAAATATGTATCTGACTGTTTCATAGGCCTGGCAGAGGCACAAACACACAGGCATATCAGCTTATCTGCTGTGATACACTCTGCAAATAGCTTTGTGAGGACTTCCACAAGCATACCCTTATGTAGGAGTACAACACAGAAATACCAAAGGATGTAGCCATGTACTGGTAGCAACTGACTGTAACAATGCCATTGTACCAGTGCTGAAAACACCTGTTGCAGACACAAAGAACAACAGGCTAACATCTGGCTACCATCTGGATAGGTTCACAGTTGGGAACTATGTAGACAGACCACCTGCCTTGATAAACTAACAGATACACACCAATCCTTTAAGTCCAGTAAGATAACACTCACACAATAAGACATAATGCTCTCTGTATGTCTGCATCACCCCCCCCCCCAATTTTAAATATACGTGTGTGTTTAGGGTCAACCAAGGATGTAGGTAGGCATACTCAGTAGTGGAATTGTCCAGGTTACCTGAGAATCCTGTGCTAATGTCAACAATAAAAATACACAAACCCTGCAGAAGTGAGTACATCAATATGCACAGTATAACCGTTTACAAACAGTTTATGTGTCCAAAGAATACTTCTCTATAACTACTCTTGTATGGCAGTTAATTACATGAGTAAAAAAGAAACTACATACTCATATATATCTTGTGTATGCACTTGTAGGGGTGAGTTAAACTCTACACTGATAGCTCTGTACTGGAAGTGGCAACAGTCAGGTCTGAGTACAACATGTACATCACTGTTTACACCTCTAGCTTCAGATATAACACGTATACCAACCTTCTGACTTCAACAACAGTGCCCACAGCAAACAAGCATGGGCCCCACTCTGGAAATCTGAAAGGGCTACGCCTACAAAACTTAGCAATTTATAGCATTGGGTTGCTATGACAGTGAGTACTGCAATTGCCACACAGCAGGCTGTATGCAGTTACCAAATGCTGGGCACCAATTGGTGCAGAGGTCATCACATGCACATGTGCAGATACCTATAAAAGCAGACTGTACTTGCTATCCCCACATGCAATCATTACATTGCACATGGTAAAGCATCACTGAACCTGGGGAGGAGTAAAAAAGCATTATTACTTAATAACACAAAAGTTTAATTAAGTAAAAAGACTTGACTGAATTACCAACCAAATATATTAATTAAGTAAAAAAAACTTAATTAATAACCAAAATAAATTAAGTAAAAGCAATATTTACTGAAGTAACACCAAAAAAAATTGTTAAAACATACACAGATGGACCTGAAAGTGACAAACAGGTATGTAACAGATATGTGATTACCGGCAAGTAGTAGATGTTTATGAAGAGTACTGTAAATACTTTGAAACATGCATATGTGGCAGCAGTAGGTATGTATGCACTGATGCCATGCATGACTACTTCCATGGACAAATTAGTGTGTAGCTGTGTGCAGTGGGACATAACTGTGACATATGTAGCTCAGCATTTAATGTCAAACATCCGATCGTGTCATCTATGTTCTGTACAGTACTGTGTATAATGGCTGTCTGGGGGAGTAGTGCAAACAGCTATATAAACCTGGATGTGACAGAGTAACACATGCATGATAGTCATATAATGTGTAGCTTAGCATTGGCAACTGCTGTACCAGGCTAGTATAGTAATGTAGCATTAGCAGCTATAAATACACCATGTAATATTACTGTTATGCACACATGTGACAACTGTTCATGTTGTAGCAAGGCACAACAGGTCATCCATGAGGTCTACGGACTTACAACAGTGTGGACCTTGTGTGTGTATGGCACACACATATGGAAAGATATTTATATGTCAGATGTATTAGCATCTTAACATGTGCATAGAGCAAGGTACATACTGCAACTGTTTGTGAAGGGTGGACATATATATATATATATATATATATATATATATATATATATATATATATATTGGTGAAGGGTGCTATGTGCATATTTTCATGTAGGTTGTAGTGTGTGGCAAACAAGACAGCATACAGTGCTGGTATATGACATGTGGTGTTTAAACGCTGTGGGTATGATTTGCTAAGTTTTTAGTCTTCCAGACAGGGAGTCCAGCTAAAGATACATGGCCTGAGAATACCCTCAATGCATTCTGCACAAGACTGTGCAAAATTATTACATAACTGTATCTCTCTCAACCTTTGCATAATTGATATTCCCACCATGAAAGATGGACTGTATATGTGCCTACATGTAAATCTATATGTACACCAATGGATGTTTATATGTATGCTCAAGCTCAATGTTGTAAATGTATTGCCATCCCTTTTGTTAAAAACCCTGTACCCATGAACTAACACATAGGTGGTAGTCTACTCAACACCAAAAGTGTGATAAGAGACCACGGGACACAGGTGGACAGTAGTGTCCCTTTTGATAATCACAGTGCCACACTAGTCATGTAAACTGTGTATGGTCCACATGTCATCACAAAAGATGTGTCATCCATGGAATAAAAGGTCAGTGTTACACTCTACTCATCAGTCATAAAAGCCATCATAGAGTACAATGGCCCTTTTGGTATGTACCTCAGAAGACATCTACAGCAACTGTAGACACCAGGCACAAACACCTGTGACATATGTAGCTCAGCATTTAATGTCAAACATCCGATCGTGTCATCTATGTTCTGTACAGTACTGTGTATAATGGCTTACCAGACTCAAACAGATGCCCTATGCAGACTGTCTTCCAAAACCATAGCTACACTGTGTTGCATACTGCCTACCCAAAGCCCGCCTCTGCCTAACATACAAAGCTATGCCAAACTCACAGGTTTTGGACATGCTCCATGTAAACAGATCAAAATCCCTACAAGCTACACACTGTACTGATCTAAACCTTGTAACTTCAAAAAGCAGAACATGCTGGAGTGGTACATTCTCATCTCAGACACATACCATACTCTGGAACTAACTACCTATCAATAGCAAAGAAAGGTCCTCATTAGCAGTCATCATGAATAATCATGATGAATGGATGTGAGATAGGAAATACAACCCGGGAATCACCGCTGTGGCTCTGCATGACAGGGGCACATGAACTTAAATTACATGGGTGTTGAAGGGCAGGGTACCATATGGCTAGGCTTCTATAGGCCCTACGGCTAATAGCCTATGAACTACCTAGGACCCGATACACACATGCATGTACATGTTGCATTAATTGCTATGTGAGGTTGACTGAATGTGATGGTGAATATGTAGGTGAATGTGTCAACGTTGTGTATATGTGTGATAGCCTAGTGGGAAACTCTTTATATCATAGTATGTAGTGTTCTAGCTCTGATCCCCTCAAAGGATATGTATGCTATTGCTAGGCAGGAAAAGCAGTATGGCATACGGTGTGACGTAGTCCCATGGTGTTGACTGGAGTGTGCCATTGTAGGCTAAAGCAGTACATGTATGCTTACTGATTGCTAACACTAGTACTACCTGAAGCTGTAGGCCTAAGCAGCACAGTATGGTGTATATCCATATTGCTTGGAAACACTGTTTTGTTTGTTACCTGTAGTCCTCACACATTACATACCTCAGGCATAAGGTATTGTAAGTGCTGACACACAGTACTGTATGGTACACAGGTAAAGCTCATCTGGGTTACCATACCTTTGTGTCTTGTAGGTATGTCTGATGTGTGTGTGTAGGAATGCCTGTAACATGGCCTTGGTTGTATGTGTGTTACGGGATATAAGTGCATAACTAGCAACATGTATAGTGTAGTACAGCAGTATGCCACCTATACTGATGAATGTGCACATAAGTTACTTAGGGGTTTGCTATCAACAAGTAGTGTGGTGTACTGGTAGTACTGTAACTGTACTCTACAATCATTTCAATGGATGACATATTTCTGTATGCATTAGCTTCATATATACCTCCTGTGGCTAGGTGGTGCATTGTGTCACATACAGTGTGCCATGTGCTGTTGTATAGTCTTACATACTGGTTTCACTTTGTTGCTGTGCAGAACATGGTTTAATATATAGAACATGCCAGGCACTATCAGGTAGTTGTGCGCTGAGCACTGATGTGTGGTATTAAAAGTGTGTATCTACTGACAGCCAATAGGTTGCTATATATGGCATTTCATTGATATCTGTACTTTAGAATGTTAAGTGTGCCACATGACTTGCTCACAATTATTGTTTTATTGTCTTCCAGGGACATGTCTCACCATCGCAACCCTGCATATTCCTCTGAAGAGGAGGAAATCATTATATCCACCCTATTACAACATCACACCCTGCTGTTCTCCAGAACCAGCCAGGGCCAGCATGAGCGCACTGCACTGTGGCAAGATGTTGTCCATCGGGTTAATGATGTAGGCATGCATAACCGGACTTATGAGCAGGCACGCCATCACTGCAGTGATTTAATTAGACATGTCCGGCAGCATGCCTCCGATGTCCGCAGACAACAGCTTGCCACAGGTGGTGGTGCTGCATCACATCCGCCCCTCACCAGAGTGGAAGAGCTGCTCCTCAACGTGGTGGCTCCTGGACAACCACAACAACAGACATGTGTCATCATGGAGGCCAGAGTCACCCAGCAAGTTGACTCAGAGCATGCAGGTAACATGGCATATCTGTAGACTACTGTTCGCTTGATTGTTAGAACATGCATATGTCAGATGTGTACTGTGTATTTGGAAGATGTGGTGCCTGGTGTTGTGCAATACTGATAATTTGGAACATAATCTGTATGCCTGTGACTCTCAACCGTTGTACTACTGTACAATTGCAAACTCACAGCAGCAATGCCATAGTTGTTGACACTGACAAACTGTCTCATATCCTTGTAGGTCCCTCTGGTGTGACAGCAAGACAGCAGACCCACGCTGGTGAGTGTTCTACATTTAATATGGCAAATAACATGGGCATGTCATAGGTGACTTGCAGGCCATATATACATGTAAAACACCTACACATAATGCATGCTCTGCATGTTTTCTGTGGGACTATGCACATCCCAGTAACATGAGTAGCTGCCTCAATCACATGCTATACACAGAGCATCCCAAACAATTGTGGTACACTGTAGTGGACAATGTATAGGCAGAGTCAATACACATGCACACAACATACACCACCTTGTCATACGCAGTACATGTTAATATGATACACATGGCGTATTTAGACACCTGCTGTAAGGTCAGACTCCAGAATCCCAAAGGTCATCCACACAGCACACATACTATACCTAAAGGGTAGATGCCTATCATGGGGCGGTGCAAAACTCTTCAACAAACTACACATTCATGTTAGGCAATGCTCCCTATTAAACACATTACATACCCATGTAACAACTGCCTGTGAAATGGTTAATGTAGCCACAGTGCTGCAGTTCAGGTACAGCAAGATAGTTTCCAGTGTGGCACACATTAGTGGCCTTCAGTGACCACATGATGCTGCCTGATGATGGCTCATGGTACTACACCACATCCAGTTACAGTAACTACAGTACAACACATTTCATTCATTGCTATACACCTGACAGTTGTGTGCATCTAGCCATGGTATGTATACCTGTGAATAATGGTGCACAGGACATTGAAAAGCATTTTATACTTGCACAGCAATGTTGTGTCCATGTACATGTTGTAATCCAGGGTGAGGCTAATCAGTGAACAACACACATGCATCAAAGACAAGTATACTGTTATTACCAAGGACTCTCTACACTCACACTGCATGCTGTTGAGCAACACACATCTTGCATGCTGACACGTGTGATGGGACTCTTTGGCTTGTGATACTATACTCCTACATCAACCACTAATGGGTATGTTCTGGATTGCTGTTGGTGTGTGTGTGTGTGTGTGTGTGTGTGTGTGTGTGTGTGTGTGTGTGTGTGTGTGTGTGTGTGTGTGTGTGTGTGTGTGTGTGTGTGTGTGTGTGTGTGTGTGTGTGTGTGTGTGTGTGTGTGTGTGTGTGTGTGTGTGTGTGTGTGTGTGTCTACTTTAGTGAGTAGTGTATTTGTGTGCATGTGTTCATGTGTGCATGTGTGCATGTGTGCATGTGTTCATGTGTGCATGTGTTCATGTGTGCATGTGTGCATGTGTTCATGTGTGCATGTGTGCATGTATGCATGTGTGCATGTGTGCTAACATCATGTACAGATTGTAAAGTGTGTTTCCTGTCTCCCTCTCACAGGTTCTGAGGTTGTGTTGGTTGAGTGCAGCAGGGAACCTGAAGACACTGCCACAAATAGTGGAAATGATGAAACATGTGTTGTGGCACAGGCAGGTTTGACAGGGTCTGTTGTTGGTCCTCCAATCGACAGTACACAGCTTTCCACACCATCTATGCCCATATTCATACTGCCAATACATCACTCATCACCAATGGCCTTAGCTGAGGGACAGCATACAGTAGGTATTGACCAGGATAGTGTGGTATCTATGGCACATGCATCCCCTCACAACAGCCATACCCAGATTCCTGGAACAGTATCACATAGGCGGATGTCCAGGGGTTCTCTTGGGAGCACTGCTGGTCATAATGCCCCTGGCAGACGTGGCCTCACAGGTCTTACAACCTCAGGTTTGTTCCGGGCTGTAATGCAGGTACAGGCACGTATGGAACGGTACACCAGACAGGGACTGAGGGCGCAGAGGGCAAATAACACCGCTATGAATAACAGTATCTGTGACCTTGCCGGTGCAGTCCATCACTACACCGAGGTCATTGATAGACATTGGGGGGAGACATTAGATGTCTTCCGCAATGTCTGCAGGATGGCCGAGACATCGACGTATGCTAGCAACATCATCAGCTGGCAGTCATCGTGGATGACACACAAGTCACAGCCGCTCCCGTAGTGGCAGTACCAGCCCCAGCAATGTTAGAGCTGGGCTGTCAATAGACCGTCATAGAAGACCACGTGCACATGGCTCTGGCCAGTCCCAGCAGGGACATGGGTTCAGTCAACATCCCTCTGCCTCTGACAATAGTACCCAGTCTGGCTTAGTACCCGATACTGTCCGTTGCACCCCTACCAGGCACAGGTACTGTGTCCACGGCCAGAGACGGTGATCTGTACAGCCTGGCAGCTACAGTCTGTGGCTATTCCACAACCTTCCATATATGGCAGCCACATGGTGGAACTGTGTGCATGCAGACACACACACATAATCCAAACACCTAGGGCTAACACATACACACACACATTACATCAACATTGACCCATGCTGTACTGTTGTCCCTCACACACACAAACACACACACACACACACACACACACACACACACACACACACACACACACACACACACACACACACACACACACACACACACACACACACACACACACACATACATGTCAATTGGATGGGTCAGTGTTGGGCTCTGGCAAACCAGCAACACACCCTGTGCATATGATGAAACTGTGCCACCTCCTGTCATCTGTAACATTGATGCAGGAACAGGCTAACATGGTGCTGATGCACAAGGTGACTTTATAGCAGTGTAGCAATGTTAGCATGTTGTCAACAGTACAGTGTTATGATATCCTTGTAGGTATATTTGAGCAGGCATGATGCATTAAAGCTATGATTTTCAATGTAGTATTGTTTACAACAACGTTAATTCCAAAAATGTATTGTTCGCCCATGTGCCACTTGGCTGATGTGTGTAGTTTTGGCAGCATGTGTTGGTGAGTGGACAGTATGTGTGTGATGTGTGCAGTACAGATTTGCAGGTGTACATTTGTGAACATGATGGAGGTGCACTCTCTGCATGTACGTGCATAGTGGACACATGGGAAGGGTGACATGCCCTGTATTCCACAGTGTCAACACTTCATAGTTTCTATTGGTGGCCAGTATGCATTTTAATACACATATGTTTTAACTCGGGTACACATGTGTGTATGACATGGTTTGACACTATGCTGTGGGTGATACTGTCACTATCTGTCCTTGGTTTGCATTATAGTAGTATACACAACCTCAACAGCCTGACTATAATCAATCGTTAGATGATGTCTTGACAACTGACACAGATGTAGGAAACTCAGTAGCATTTGGATCCTTCCGGTACTATACTATATCAGTAACCAGTGGTATTGACCGCCACCCATTCCTGGGACCACTCCTGTTTGGCATATAGCCCTCTTAGGTACAAGCAAACACACTACGGATATGTCCGTCCACATCTTGAAATGCATACAGTGGCCTACAATGCATTCTCCGGATGAGACACTTATCCTCCACAAGGGTATCATACAGACAGATACCTGTTGTCCAACCCATGCTGTAAAGCTGTAAGCCAAATATAGCATAGTCATCCACATTTACTAAACATAGTATCCCGACAGTACCACATAGGTAGTAGCCCCAAACATGTAGAACGGGTACCAATGTGTACATACAGCCAAGTGTTATGTCATCTGTGCTTTGGTATTCACATTTCCATAGGTATTCTGAAGTCCCTCTGTGTATCACATAAGTAATAAGGGGTCTGTATGCATATCCACAAAGTTGTTCTATACCTATAATGAATGTCCATTATTGACAGACTTTGTTGTGTTTGAACATGTCTGAAATATACCCCAGGCATGAACCCTCACTCACACTATTCTATAGAAACTGTCATGGCTGTATGTGACACAGATGACCTAGGCCACAGATCACTACAGTGGCTGGCCTTGTCACAAACATACATATGTGACCAAAGGTCTGAGAAGCAGCAGCACAATCTGTCATGGGTAACAGATGTATTCATGTAGAAAGCAGGCTTCACACCTGTGAACTAATTGAGGTCACATGTACATATATGTATTTGCCACACAGATACTTGAAGTGTGCAATGCACATACTGTTGTTATACTGATATGTCATACAGCAGTAAAAGCTAAACCCACAACACATTGACCAACAGTATCACACACACACACACACACACACACACACACACACACACACACACACACACACACACACACACACACACACACACTCAGCAATTGCTGGCTTCTAACTCCTACCTAACTATGTTATGATACTAGAGAGATACGCATTAACATGACACATTATATGCTTTACTGTGAGTTTTCATTTCCAATTCTATATTTGTAGGATGCTGACATCATCAGACTTGCCATAGAGGAATATAACACTTTTAAGGTGTTTTCCTAATCTCCAAAAAGGGCACTCCTCTCAAAGGAAATCCCACAGAAACATATATCACCTACACACAGTCAGCATTTACAGGATTCAAACCCCTATCTAACTATGTTATGATACTGAAGAAATACGCATTAACACGACACACTATATGCTTTACTGTACATTTGAATTTCCACTGCTATATTTGTAGGATGCTGACATCATCAGACTTGCCAAAGAGGAATATAACACTTTTAAGGTGTTTTCCTAGTCTCCAAAAAGGGCAATACTCTCAAAGGAAATCACACAGACACATACACCCCCACAATCAGCAATTGCAGAATTCAAACCCCTACCTTACTATGTTATGATACTTGAGAGATATGCATTAATATGACGCGCTATATGCTTTATTGGGAGTTTTCATTTCCACTGCTATATTTGTAGGATGCTGACATTATCAGGCTTGCCAAAGAAGAATATAACACTTTTAAGGTATTTTCCTAGTCTCCAAAAAGGGCAATACTCTCAAAGGAAATCACACAGACACATACACCCCCTCACACACACAGTCAGCAATTGTAGGATTCAAATCCTTACCTAACTATGTTCTGATATTGGTGAAATACACATTAACACGACACACTATATGCTTGACTGAGAGTTTTCATTTCCACTGCTATATTTGTGGGATGCTGACATCATCAGACTACACATGGTAATGTGTGTGCACTTAGTTTTATGCAATCCCAGGACTGAGCCATGGGGGACAGCAGGTGTTACCAGCTTGAACAGGACTCCACAGTGCTTACCTTGTGTGATCTATCTGTGGCCCAGTTGCCAGTCCATCCGATAATACATATGTATGCACAGGTTGTTGATTTTGTGGATGTGACATGTGCCTGGGATGTTGGAAAAGGACTATTCAAAGTGTATGTGGGATGTGTGTAGCTCATTTCATTGATGTATTACCTGGGTGGCTGTCTTGCAAACAGTCTAGCAGGTTTGGGAACCATGATCTGCCCATGACCAAACCAAAGTTGGTAGGGTTGTGTGTTTATAGGCTTCCAATAGCTCTGTTTCTGACTTCAGTCATGATGGACTCCATGGCCTTGCAGATCAGACTTCTTAGGCTTATAAGACTATAGTTCCCATGGTCTGTTGTGAACCAACACTTGTGTAGTGTGCCATATGTTGCTGTAACCCATTCAACAGTTTCATATCCTGTAGAGAGGGTGAGGCTCAACAGACTGTTCAGGTGCAGGGTCTGTTTGTTCTGCAGTTCACTTATGACACATATAGGTGCACAATGTAATCCAACTGATGCCATGTTTTCAGCTTTGGAAGGAGCTGTTTACCCATTCTACATGTGATATCTCCTGGTATGATGATAGGGCCTTTTGTCAGTGGGAGGTGGGTATGTATGTATGCATGGGCCTGTCTGACAGGATGTTGGTATTGTAAGTCATTTACAGTTGGCCCTGACGCAGGACATATATGAGTGTACATTGCTATTTATGACATAGCTGAAGGAAGTGTCATGGTTCTGTATGGACTCCATCGCAAATAATCTTTCCATGACCTGGACTGGATAGTGTTTGGAGTGCACATTGTTTATTAATGATACTGATTTTGTTTTTTTTATTTTCTTTGCTTTTCAACTTTCTATGAACAACCTAAGTATCTGTAGTACATATTTGATTATGACAGGGTTCCAATATATTATATATGTGTCTGTTGTCATATCACTGTGTGCACAAGTCAGGATTGGTGAATTGCGAGAGTTTCCTGGGATAACACATGCAACTGCCAGATATGTGTAGCCCACTGCTGTACTCAGACATGGCCTAAGTGTGTGAGCATGCCCAGTGTGACCTTTCAGTATGTTGCTGTGTGAAGTCCACTACATTTGTTGACGTGTGTGAACACGCCCAATATTAACATTTATGCTATATGTGTGTTATAAATCAAGTTGTATTTTTACTGCAGGGCTCACCTTTGTGTCATAACTCTACATGGATTATGCTGTGCCTGCAGGGTTTCCATGAGACACTTTGCATATACTTATCAACATTTCTTCATACAGGCTGACCAGTGAAATGCTGTCATGGTTTAGTGGTTCAGTACTGGAACTGTAAAGCACAGTATCCGGGGATCAAGGACTGTCACTGCTTTATATTTTCATACTGGGCAGACCAGACTGCTTAAGGAAAAGTAAAGCAAATATGACCATGTTTACATGCCTTTGCTCAACTATGCCCAACTTTGACCAAACTTGCCCAACATTGCTGAACATTAACCAACATTGCTGAACGTTGCCCAACATTGCTCAGAATTGCCCAAAGTTGTGCTACTTAGTTTGTGCAATTTTGTTTACATATACTAAATAGTGGTAAAAGCTGTTTAGCACTGCTTTATATTGCTTAAAACATGGCAATCATGCCTCAGGTGGTGATGCAGGGCTGCCTATGTCAGATGCACATAGTACACTCCCTATACATGTTTGAAAACAGGTAGTATCAAGTTAGGCATCCCTTTTACTATATGTGTGAGTCAGAGAGAGGTATCATTTCCAGGGTTCCTACTGAGCCAGTGTATATGCTGTGCGTGGCCTCTTTGCCAAGGCCAAAGCATACTGGGCACGCCTCCTTCTGCCTACTGGGGTAGGCTCAGGTTGTTCCGCCTCCGAGTCATGCTCTGCCTGTGATGGCCTTGGCAATGGTGGGGGGGTGTTTGGCCCGGCCCTATGCTGCTCCTGCTGCAGCTGTTTTTGCAGGATCATATTATGTAGCATAGCACATACCATGACTATTTGGTAACATGTAGTTTGTGAGTACTGCAAGGTTCCACCAGATGTGTCCAGGCACCGTAACCGTGACTTGAGCAGCCCAAACACACGCTTGATTACATTTTGTGTTTGTGCGTGTGCCTCATTATGGCGTTCCTGTTCAGGTGTGTGTGCATTTCTGATGGGTGTCATCAGCCACGGCTCCAGTGCATATCCAGCATCCCCCACTAGGTGACCATGAGGGATGTCCCCATTGGCAAATGTCTGGTACAGCTGTGTCAGATGCCAGATATGGGAATCATGGTAGCTTCCAGGGCAGCCAGCACGCACATTCATTATTATGCCCTGGGCATCACACACGACCTGGCAGTTGATAGAGGGGAAACCCTTGCAGTTAAAGTAGGCCCTACCCCGCTCACCAGCTGATGCTTTGATGCATATGTGTGTGCAGTCTATTGCACCCACTACCTCAGGGTATTCTGCTATTTGCTGGAAAAGATGCATATTTCTGGCCAATACCTCACGGGAATTGGGGAAATATACATGATCACCGACATGTGCTGACATGACATTCAGGAACTGGTGCAGTACCCTGGATGCTGATGACTGTGAAATCCCCATCATATCACCAGTTGGTCTCTGGAAAGTACCTGTTGCTAGTATTCTTAGGCCAACACATACCTTGGTTTCCACTGCGATGGATTCCCCTCTGTTGGTTCTGTGTGTGAGGCGTGGCCTGCACAGCTCAACAATTTGCTGCATGAGGTCTCTGTCCACTCTATAGCGCTCCACTATCTCCAGCTCATGTAGCCCCTCGTAGGTTACCCTGGGCCTGTATACTCTTCTCCTTCTCCTCACTGTGGGTTGCTCAGCAGCATTCACATTGTCACCACCCTCAGCATATTGTGCATGTTGCCTTATAACAGCAATGGCAGCCCCTAACATTTTTTTGTCTCAGTAAAGCTTTTTCAATTTTCACTTCTATTAGCTTACTGCAGTGTTGTAGTGTCTCTGAGAAAAACATAGTGGAAAGTTGTTTGCAGAGTTTTAAGTGCTGGGCTGGGCTGGGCTAGTGTACTGCTTGTGTAATTGGCTGATTCTGATTGTTTTCACCTGCTAGCTCTGCTAGTTCTCCTTGGTTAACTTCCTACTATTTGTTCTGCTTCCTTTTCCCTTTCTGTTTCCACAGGGGGCAGCTTCTACTTTAGTGTTATCCACGACATACACCTTCAATTTCATGCCTTTAGCTAGGATACCTGTTGACACACCTCTTCCAGTGATGGGTAACTGACAGCAAACACATGCCACTATGCTCCAATGAGCTTACATTCTTTCATACATACCCCCCTCATGATGTCAGCTTTCTTCTACTCTGATACTCCTCTTATCCTACTCTTACAGTCCACAGACTTTGCTCATATGCCATGTGAAATTTGGATTCACTATCCTTACCCTCATTTGCATAGGATTGCCTACTAATGCTTGGTTACATCTCTTAGACTGAGCTTCCCCCCTTAGCAACCTCTACTCAGTAGCCATGTTGTCTTCAGCCTGCCATTCACTTGCATGGCAGTTGAATATTTCGAGTAATATCCCTATTTGTGGCTTTTATTTTTTTTTTCATGGTTTTTACAGTGCAGCTCTTTTGCACGACGCTGCGCTACGCTTAAACTTCGGAGATCAAGGTAAAAAAAAATTATTTTTTTTATTTTGCAACGGGAAGAATTGCCAATGGCCATATATTTGGCCATTGGCATGCTTTCTCAACTGGATGCATCCTTTATTTGGATCTGTCATGGCTCCGTTTTGCTATTTGCAGAACGGTACTCAGTTGACAACCGAGTACATTTCTGCAAATAACACTACTCTTACTCGAACAGGTTAGGGTTTCCTGGATCGCAAATTTACCTCATTATAACTGTCAGCAGTAAATGAGGTAATTTGCATAACCTAGCCCTGTCCGTGTTAGAGTCATTTTAGGAGCTCTCTCGCACGCCCCTGCCAGCTGTTCCTGGATCGCTCAGCAGACATGTTGGCTGCATGGAGTCTTACTCTACTCTTAGACTCCGTGCAAGCCTACGTGAATCTGGCCCGCTATGCGCTAATTCATGTTTCTAATAACTTTGTTGTCTCTCTTGCCTCCTTAACTCATTCCCTCCAGTACAGCTCTTTTGAGTGTGTACCTTTAACTCCTAGTGGGCGTGGCTTCAGCATTTAAAAATTGAAGTTATCACCTTACATTTTTAATAAATACCCATTGACAGAGGTCATATATCAATACAATTGTGTTTGCTATCGTGTATGCTTCAAGACAGAATTTTCCGATACCTTGTATGTAACATGGCTTTGGAATTGTTAATGCAAATATGAACAGGCAATATTTTGACGCCTAGGGGAGCAGTAGGGTGTAACTACAGAAACGCCTGGAGACTTCACTCGGCTGTAATGAGTTAAGGTCCCTGCTCTACTTGTGCTTCCAGCACTAATCAGTTTGAACCTAAAATAACCCCTGCAACTAACTGCGGCACACCTCTCAGCCTATCTGCCCTACAAACCCTATAACAAGGATACAAGAAAGTATGTGTATGAAACAACTCCTGCATGAATTGCCATTATACTAGTGTACCGCTGCTACAGGTGGTAATTTACATATTGAGCTATGGCAGCCAGCAGCCAGTAGCCTCTTCCCCCCCATTCTATACCTAATTCACACACTCTCTCTCTCTCCCTTCCTCCTTAGAATCCCTCCTTTTGCACTAAGCGCCCACCTTTCCCTGATTTCTCCATCTGACTCCTTCCTACATCTGCCTGCTTTTTTAGGCCTGCCCACTAGGTGGCACCCTTTACCCAGCCTCACACCCTTCTCATCCTCTCTATTACCTAGCTTCTTACCCAGTTTCTCATTTTATACCTGCACTTGCTATCCTATTCTCCCACCTCACTTTGTTCTACTTATTATCTACTACTAACTTTCCTAGGAATACCTCCCTCTGGCTTTTATCTCATCTGGCTTTGAAAGCTTACCTTCACATATTTAGTCCTGCTGATTGTTTTTCCTCTACAACTGCTCCAGTCTCTGTGTCTACCGGCTCCATTTGCCCTGCAGGCTCACTCTGCTTCCCTCCCTGCCCCCAATTCCCGCCCCCAGGGGTCCTACTCTTATACTATCTAACCACACCTCTTCCTCTTCCCATTACCCTTCTCTCCACTTCCTATTGGCCTTCTTCTCTTTCATCTCCTATTCCTAACCACTCCCCTCCATAATCTCCACTCCCTCCTATCTTTACTTACTCCCACCTTACACACTTACATCTACACATATATAGAACAAATAGCCAATCCTTTTAAATGGCTAACCCAACCAACCCTCTTCTAATTCTACTCTATTTTACTATTTTACCACTGCCACTTCTAACCAGTGCCTATCTACTCTCATATGAACACCCAATATATCCACATACTAACTACCCCAACCAACAAACCAACTCTCAACCCTTACCACACCTACATGACCATGCAAGCATAACATGCTCACCTACCTGCCTACATGCAAAGTATCATAGAACACTTCACATTAAATATAATACACTATATCTCAAAAGAGTGTTACCTCTTTACAGCAAATTCCCTAACCCAAGCTATCTAGTACAACTCCTCACAGTAAAGAACGGTGATATTCATCCTAACCCTGGCACAACAACAACCCCTATCTCCCTTCACAACCATAATCAATCTTGCAATTATCTCCTTACAAACCTTCAAACTCTCTCCTACTAGCTCATCTTAATATACGTAGTATCAACAACAAAGTGACTCAACTCCATGCTCTCCTAGAAGTATATTCCTTTGATATTATCTGCCCAACAGAAACATGGCTAAAACCTGCCATCAAAGATAATGAAATTATCCCACCTGGATAGAATATCCTAAGAGTTGACAGAGTAGCTAAGAAAGGTGGTGGGGTTGCTATTCTATTTAAATCTGGCTTGCAATTAACAACTTATAATTGCAATATATCCCTAGACCCCAATACTGAAATTCTCATCTCTAAACTTGAAATTAACAATGCTAAATCTATCTATATTATCTGTATGTATTTGCCCCCTGGTAATAACATAGCCACCTTGGAAAATATCCTCTGCTGGCTATCCCAACACCTGCCTCAAGAAACCATAATCCTAGGTGATATACATTTAGACTGGAATTCGTATAACAGTACTTTTTCTACCACCCACATAAACCTATATGGTTTCTCTCAAACCATTACCTCCCCCACCAGAATAAATAAAGCTAACAAGAAAGCAAGTATATTAGACTGGATTCTCATAAACAATCCCACTCACTACTATGAGTCTGGAACCCTCCCCAATGATTTAAGTGACCACTCACTTACCTACATCATCAGACTAAAAGCAAACATCCCTACTCCAATCTCTATCAAACAAATTATATCCAAAAAGAAATTTAACCCTGACCTGTTCCAAATGGAACTAAGAGCATGCAATTGGGTTCCCTTAAATCAACTTCCATTAGATGAAGCTGTTAATTTCTTTAATTTTACCTTCCTAGCCATTCTTAATCACCATGCTCCATCCAGATCTATTAGAATTAAGGCCAAGTCTGCCCCATGGCTTTCTTATGAAACTAAACACAAAATTCATCTCAGAAATAAACATTGGGCCAAATGGAGAAAGATGAAAAACCCTGCTGACCAACAAATCTTTAGACAGCTAAGAAATGACACAAAGAAGGCCATACGCTCTGATAAACAAAACTACTACTTACAATATCAACAACTTAACCACAACAACCCACAGAAATTCTGGGCTAGCATTAAGCAGTTACTCCACCTAGGTCAAGCCACTACACCTAACCCTCAAAATACAGATAGGAAAAATCCCATCCATACAGCTAATACCTTCAATACCTTCTTTACAGATGCTATCCAAACACTTGCTAGTCAACTATCACATAATACCTTCACATTACCTTCATACTCCTCTACCCCACCTCTCACTTTTCATTTCAAACCTGTCCCAACCACATTTATCCAAACCTTACTGAATAAACTGAAACCATGCTCCCCTTCTGCAGACCTACTGCCCTCTGAATATCTACAGCTATCATCCAAGGCTGCTGCCTATCCTATTTCCATACTGATCAACAGAACTATTACTGAAGGTTACATCCCACCTTATGGAAAGTCTCCCATATTATCCTCCTACATAAAGGTGGACATTCCACTGAGCTATCAAACTATCGCCCCATTGCCCTACTTTCGCCTTTAGCTAAAATTATGGAAAAATGTATCCATAAACAAGTACTCCACCACTTAATAGAAAACAATCTACTTTCTAACTGTCAACATGATTTCAGGCCTTCACACAGTACTACCACTGCCTTCCTTGCCTTTACTGACTACATTAACAGGAACCAAAACCTGAATAATTTTTCTTCTGCTCTATTTATCAACCTGTCTAAAGCATTTGACATGGTAAACCACCATATTCTCATTAACATACTTAAATCTCTGTCATTAGACCCACTTTCCATAAAATGGTTCCAATCCTACCTTGACAAATAACAGCAAGCAGTACTTTGGCATAAATCCTTATCCACCCAACTACCTGTTTCCTTAGGTGTCCCTCAGGGGTCCATACTAGGACCACTTATTTTCTCTATATTTATTAATGACCTTCATCTAGCTATCCCACAAGCCACTTGTATACAATATGCTGATGACTCCACATTATTATGCTCAGCTACATCCTCCCATGACCTTCACTCTCTCACCCAAAAAATATTCAACATAGTTGAACAATGGTTCACTCAGCATTGCCTTCTTTTGAACCCAAAGAAAACCAAACTCTTCCTCTTCACTCCAACTCAAAAGTCCTCTCCTCTACATTTCTCTGTGGCATCTACCAATGGCACAATAATATCTCCAGACTTCACCACCAAACTACTAGGGGTCACCATTGATAATAACCTTAACTTCAACATCCACATCAACAATACTGTAAAGACTATCAACAAAAAAATTGTCACTCTCTATAGGATTAAACGCTTCCTTTCTCCTACTGCTAAAACTACTATCGCCCACACTCACTTGATCTCTACTCTCCTTTATGCCTCACCCATTTTTACTAATCTCTCCAAGAATAATCTCAGCAAATTAGAAATGTCCTATAATAACATTGCTAGATTTGCTACAGGCAACCCATTTCAAACCCACCATTGTATAAACATAAACCAGATAGGATGGTTATAACTTCAACACTTCATTAAATTTCACCAACTAACCATTTCCCACAGCATTCTCTATAAACCTTCCAGCACTCCAAGTTTAACAAACCTCATTACCCCCTATAAAAATCTGAAGTCCTTACGCTCATCACACAAACTTCTTGTATACACCTCTAAACCTCATAACAGGGCTGGGGATTCTCTCTTCTCTAATACTGTTGGCAAATCCTGGAATCTTCTCCCTAATGACCTCTACTCACTCACCTCTTTATCTCTCTTTAAAAACAGACTTAAACTCTACCTCATATCAAACTGGCTATGCCCCTGTGCCAAACCTGACTAGTCCTATACCTCTACAAACTCAACTTACCTATCTAGTCCTTACTATCCTCTGTTACAGCTTCCATCTGACTATACTTTTCTTATCTGCCATTTTCTACATTATTTATATCCTCTTTATATACCTTTTCTTAAATAAATCCATTCTATCTTCACTACGCATACAATTTCCTTTTCTCTATTTCCTACCTAACCTGCACTCTGTCTCCATACACTCTACTCATACTATTTTTTTTTACTCTTAACCTCAGTGTACATCCTTTTAAAATCCTCCAGTCTTTTACTGCACTGTACCATTGTCAATGACTTTTTTTACTATGATAATTGCTATTTTTTATTATTACATTACCTGATGTTTGTGCATTGTTTGTACTTATACTTTAAAACATGTCTTTGGAGCTTTTCTCCCTGGGCCTCTACTGAAAATGGGCATATATCCAGTTAGACTAGCCTGGTCAGTAAATGTAAAATGAAAATAAATAAATAAATGAACACTGGTGCTATATAATGCATATAACAACACTACTCACACTGTCTGTAGGTCTGAAACCTTATACAAATATGTAACTGGCCTGAGTCTGCAAGTCCTCTTGTAAGAGGTATTGCTACCTGCTGTCTGTAACACTCCTGCCAAAACTCAGGCAGGATGTCCACCATACAGGAAAGGTAAAGGGACCACGTATACATGATGTAGGGATTTATAGTAGTGGGTTGCCATGACAGTGGTAATTGGAAGTACTACACAGCATGCTGCTTGCAGGTAGCAAGTGGAGGGCACTGATTGGTGCAGAGGCCATCATCTGATCATGTGCATCATCTACAAAGTCCATGCTACAATCTATTCAAAGCAGCTCAATCCATTTACTGGCGAGAGTCCGAGATAGAGATAAAGAGAGAGAGAGAGAGAGAGAGAGAGAGAGAGAGAGAAAGAGAGAGAAAGCCAAAAAAAAAACACAAAAAAATCCATCCAGCAAACTATCAAGAAGATACATCATTCCACAAGAGCTAAGTGAAGTATATATGCATGTAATTGAATGTAGTACTTGGTCCATAATAATGGGATAGATGATGTGGAATGATTTATATGTGCCATCAGGTGTAGTTGTTGTAATGATGTCCAGCTGAACAACTGCTATGGGCAATATTGTCTGTTCCTGCGGGCAGTGGGCCATACCTGTCAACTATGCAGATCAGCACTGACTGACAAGATGTTAGCCATCATAGTGTGTACTGCATAATGCAAAGCATGCATATTAGTGTGGCCAATAGCTGGTGGTGGAAGTAATGCCATTATGATGGACACGTGGGTTCCAGAGCCCACCACTTGCATTAGAGTCAAGTTAACATGTCATGTAGCATGCAGAAATGCCATAGGTGTATAATAGGCTTACCTGCAATCTGTCCCTATATATATCCCCGTAATGTTAGACTGTGTCCACATGTGGCATCTGTCTGTGTTGTAGCAAGGCAGAACAGTACAGCTGTGCAGGAAGGAGAGAAAGAGTGTGGACCTGATGTCTGAATGCACCCTATATATATATATATATATATATATATATATGTATAGTTCTTCAGAAGACTGAAATATCAGAAGCTCAAAATATGTCAACTCTGAGATTGTACTTCATTACACTAAGTGCACTCTCAGAGTTGCTATATTTAAGTAACAGGGAGTGTGGGGGTGCAGGGGGGCTTGACCCCTGCGTATACTTAGTGGAAAGTAATATGGTTTTCAGGCTTTTGGGTTTCAGGCTTTTGAGTTTTCAGGCTTTTGGTTTCAGGCTTATGTCCATTCAGTCTTATGAAGGGGAACTATATATATATATATATATATATATATATATATATATATATATATATATATAACTCATAATATATATATATCTACACTCACACACACACACACACACACACACACACACACACACACACACAGACACACATATATATATATATATATATATATATGTGTATATAGTGTGTGTGTGTGTGTGTGTGTGTGTGTGTGTGTGTGTGTGTGTGTGTGTGTGTGTGTGTGTGTGTGTGAGTGTGTAAGTATGGTCCAGATTCACGAAGGCTTGCACGGAGTCTAAGAGTAGAGTAAGACTCCATGTAGCCAACATGTCCGCTGAGCAATCCAGGAACAGCCGGTAGGGGCGTGCAACAGAGCTCCTAAAACGACTCTTACATGGACAGGGCTAGGTTATGCATATTACCTCATTTGCCACTGACAGTTATAATGAGGTAAATTTGTGATCCAGGAAACCCTAACCTGTCCGAGTAAGAGTAGTGTTATTTGCAGAAATGTACTCCATTGTCAACTGAGTACCGTTCTGCAAATAGCAAAACGGAGCAGTGACAGCTCCAAATAAAGGATGCAGCCAGTTGAGGAAGCATGCCAATGGCCAAATATACGGACATTGGCAATTTTTCCCATTGCAAAATTAAAAAAAAATTTTTTTTTTACCTCGATCTCCGAAGTTTAAGCATAGCGCAGCATCGCGCAAAAAAACTGTGCTGTAAAAACCATGAAAAAAATAAGAGCCACAAATAGGGATATTACTCTAAATATTCAACTGCCATGCAAGTGAATGGCAGGCTGAGGACAACATGGCTACTCAGTAGAGATTGCTAAGGGGGGAAGCTCAGTCTAAGAGATGTAACCAAGCATTAGTAGGCAATTATATGCAAATGAGGGTAAGGATAGTGAATCCCAATTTCACATGGCATATGAGCAAAGTCCATGGAGTGTAAGAGTAGGATAAGGGGAGTATCAGTGTAGAAGATAGGTGACATCATGAGGGGGTATGTATGAAAGAATGTAAGCTCATTGGAGCAGAGTGGCATGTGTTTGCTGACAATTACCCATCACTGGAAGAGGCGTGTCATCAGGTATCCTAGCTAAAGGCAATAAATTGAAGGTGTATGCCGTGGATAGCACTAAAGTTTCTTGTAGAAGTGCCTGCAACGTGTATGCGTGCGTGTGTGTTCCTGTAAAACCGAGTAAGACTGTGTGTGCGCGTGTGCGCCTGTTTGCACGCATTTAAGCTGGAGTAAGCATGTGTAAGGTTGTTGAAACCTGCGTAAGTGCTTTGTGCCTGTGTGCGCATGTTTAAACCGGAGTCAGCAAGTGTTAGGCCCTGTAAGCAAGTGTTAGGCCGTGTAAGCATGTGTGTGCACGTGTGAGATGGTGTGCACGTGTTTGCACTTGTTTACGCAGCGCTGTCCCCTGTGGAAACAGAAAGGGAAAAGGAAGCACAACAAATAGTAGGAAGTTAACCAAGGAGAACTAGCAGAGCTAGCAGGTTTAAACAATCAGAATCAGCCAATTACACAGGGCTGCCATTGCTGTTATAAGGCGGCATATGCAACATGCTGAGGGTGGTGACAATGGGAATGCTGCTGAGCTGAGCAACCCACAGTGAGGAGATGGAGAAGAGTGTACAGGCCCAGGGTAACCTACCAGGGGCTACATGAGCTGGAGATAGTGGAGTGCAATAATGTGGACAGAGACCTCATGCAGCACATTGTTGAGCTGTGCAGGCCACACCTCACACACAGAACCAACAGAGGGGAACCCATCCCAGTGGAAACCAAGGTATGTGTTTGCCTAAGAATACTAGCAACAGGTACCTTCCAGAGACCAACTAGTGATACGATGGGGATTTTACAGGCATCAGCATCCAGGGTACTGCACCAGTTCCTGAATGCCATGTCAGCACGTGCCGGTGATCATGTATATTTCCCCAATTCCTGTGAGGTATTGGCCAGCAATATGCGTCTTTTCCAGCAAATAGTGGAATACCTTGAGGTAGTGGGTGCAATAGATTGCACGCACATACGCATCAAAGCACCAGCTGGTAAGCTGGGTAGGGCCTACTTTAACCGCAAGGGTTTCCCCTCCATCAACTGTCAGGTTGTGTGTGATGCCCAGGGCAAAATAATGAATGTGTGTGCTGGCTGCCCTGGAAGCTACCATGATTTCCATATCTGGCATCTGACACAGCTGTACCAGACATTTGCCAATGGGGACATCCCTCATGGTCACCTATTGGGGGATGCTGGATATGCACTGGAGCCGTGGCTGATGACACCCATCAGAAATGCACACACACCTGAACAGGAATGCCATAATGAGGCTCACGAACAAACATGAAATGTAATCGAGCGTGTGTTTGGGCTGCTCAAGTCACGGTTCCGGTGCCTGGACACATCTGGTGGAGCCTTGGAGTACTCACCAACTACATGTACCCAAATAGTCATGGTATGGGCTATGCTACATAATATGATCCTACAAAAACAGCTGCAGCAGGAGCAGCATAGGGCCGGACCAAATAACCCCCCCACCATTGCCAAGGCCATCACAGGCAGAGTGTGACTCGGAGGAGGAACAACCTGAGCCTGCCGCAGTAGGCAGAAGAAGGAGTGCCCAGTATGCTTTGGCCTTGGCAAAGAGGCAACACATAGCATATACACTGGCTCAGTAGGAACCCTGGAAATGATCCCTCCCTCTGACTCACACATATTGTAAAAGGGATGCCTAACTTGACACTACCTGTTTTCAAACATGTATAGGGAGTGTACTATGTGCATCCAACATAGGCAGCCCTGCAGCATCACCTGGGGCATGATTGCCATGTTTTAAGCAATATAAAGCAGTGCTAAACAGCTTTTACCACTATTTAGTATATGTAAACAAAATTCCACACACTAGGTAGCACAACTTTGGGCAATGTTGAGCAATATTGGGCAACGTTCAGCAATGTTGGTTAATGTTCAGCAATGTTGGGCAAGTTTGGTCAAAGTTGGCAAAAGCAGGTAAACATGGTCATATTTGCTTTACTGCTCCTTAAGCAGTCTGGTCTGCCTAGTATGAAAATATGAAGTAGTGACAGTCCTCGAACCCAGGATATTGCGCACTATTGTCACAGTACTGAACCACTAAACCATGACAGCATTTCGCTGGTCAGCCTGTATGAAGAAATGTTGATAAGTCTATGCAAAGTGTCTCATGGAAACCCTGCAGGCACAGCATAATCCCTGTAGAGTTATGACACATAGGTGAGCCCTGCAGTAAAAATACAACTTGATTTACAACACACATATAGCATAAATGTTAATATTGGGCGTGTTCACACATGTCAATAAATGTAGTGGACTTCACACAGCAACACACTGAAAGGTCACACTGGGCATGCTCATACACTTAGGCCATGTCTGAGTACAGCAGTGGGCCAAACATATCTGGCAGTTGCATGTGTTAACCCAGAAACCTCTCACAATTCACCAATCCTGACTTGTGCACAAAGTGATATGATAACAGGCACATATATAATATATTGGAACCCTCTCATAATCAAATATGTACTACAGATACTTAGGTTGTTCATAGAAAGTTGAAAAGCAAAGAAAATAAAAAAAACATCATCAGTATCATCAATAAACAATGTGCACTCCAAACACTATCCAATCCAGGTCATGGAAAGATTATCTACGAAGGAGTCCATACAGAACCATGACACTTCCTTCAGCTATGTCATAAATAGCAAAGTACACTCATATATGTCCTGAGTCGGGGCCAACTGTAAATGACTGACAATGCCAACATCCTGTCAGACAGGCCCATACATACATACCCACCTCCCACTGACAAAAGGCCCTATCATCATACCAGGAGATATCACATCTAGAATGGGTAAACAGCTCCTTCCAAAGCTGAAAACATGACATCAATTGGATTACATTGTGCCCCTATATGTGTCATAAGTGAACTGCAGAACAAACAGACCCTGCACCTGAACAGTCTGTTGTGCCTCACCCACTCTACAGGATATGAAACTGTTGAATGGGTTACAGCAACATATGGCACACTACACAAGTGTTGGTGCACAACAGACCATGGGAACTATAGTCTTATAAGCCTAAGAAGTCTGATCTTCAAGGCCATGGAGTCCATCATGATTGAAGTCAGAAACAGAGCTATTGGAAGCCTATAAACACCCAACCCTACCAACTTTGGTTTGGTCATGGGCAGATCATGGTTCCCACACCTGCTAGACTGTTTGCAAGGCAGCCACCCAGGACATACATCAATGAAATGAGCTACACACATCCCAAATGCAGTTTGAATAGCCCTTTTCCAACATTTCAGGCAAATGTCGTATCCACAAAATCAACAACCTGTGGATCCATATGTATTATCATCGGATGGACTGGCAACTGGGCCACAGATAGATCACACAAGATAAGAATTGTGGAGTCCTGTTCAAGCTGGTAACACCTGCTGTCCCCCATGGCTCAGTCCTGGGATTGCATAAAACTAAGGGTACACACATTACCATGTCTAGTCTGATGATATCAGCATCCCACAAATATAGCAGTGGAAATCAATGCAATTAGTAAAGCATATAGCGCATTATATTAATGCATATCTCTTCACTATCATAACATAGTTAGGTAAGGGTTTGAATCCTGCAATTGCTGAGTGTGTGTGTGTGTGTGGGGGGGGTGGTATGTGCCTGTGTGATTTCCTTTGAGAGTATTTCCCTTTTTGGAGACTAAGAAAACACCTTAAAAGTGTTATATTCCTCTTTGGCAAGTCTGATGATGTCAGCATCTTACAAATATAGCAGTGGAAATGAAAACTCCCGGTAAAGAATATAGCGTGCCGTGTTAATGCATATCTTTCTAGTATCATAACATAGCTAACTAGGGATTTGAATCCTACAATTGCTGAGTGTGTGTGTGTGTAGAGATATGTGTCTGTGTGATTTCCTTTGAGAGGAGTGTCCTTTTTGGAGACTAGGAAAACACCTTAAAAATGGTATATTCCTCTTTGGCAAGTCTGATGATGTCAGCATCCTAAAAATATATAATTGGAAATAAAAACTCCTAGTGAAACATATAGCGCCTTGTGTTAATGTGTATTTCGCCAGTCTCATAACATAGTGAGGTAGGGGTTTGAATCTTGCAATTGGGATGTGGGTATGTGTCTGTGTGATTTCCTTTGAGAGTATTGCCCTTTTTGGAGACTAGGAAAACACCTTAAAAGTGTTATATTCCTCTCTGGCAAGTCTGATGATGTCAGCATCCTACAAATAAAGCAGTGGAAATGAAAACTCTCCGTAAAGCATGCAGCACATTGTGTTAATGCGTATCTCTTTAGTATCATAACATAGTTAGATAGGGGTTTGAATCCTCCAATTGCTGAGTGTGTGTGATACTGTTGATCAATGTGTTGTGGGTTTAGCTTTTACTACTGTATGACATATCAGTATAACAACAGTATGTGCACTGCACACTTCAGGTATCTGTGTGGCAAATACATATATGTACATGTGACCTCATTTAGTTCATAGGTGTGAAGCCTGCTTTCTACATGAATACATCTGTTACCTATGACAGATTGGGCTGCTGCTTCTCAGATCTTTGGTCACATATGTATGTTTGTGACAAGGCCAGCCACTGTAGTGATCTGTGGCCTAGGTCATCTGGGTCACACACACCCATGACAGTTTCTATAGAATAGTGTGAGTGAGGGTTCATGCCTGGGGTATATTTCAGACATGTCCAAACACAACAAAGCCTGCCATTAATGGACATTCATTATAGGTGTACAACAACTTTGTGGATATGCATACAGACCCCTTATTGCTTATGTGATACACCGAGGGACTTCAGAATACCTATGGAAATGTGAATACCAAAGGACAGATGACATAATACTTGGCTGCATGTACACATCGGTACCCGTTCTACATGTTTGGGGCTACTACCTATGTGGTACTGTCGGGATACTATGTTTAGTAAATGTGGATGACTATGCTATATTTGGCTTACAGCTTTACAGCATGGGTTAGACAACAGGTATCTGCCTATATGATACCCTTGTGGAGGATAAGTGTCTCATCTGGAGAATGCATTGTAGGCCACTGTATGCATTTCCAGATGTGGACGGACATATCCCTAGTGTGTTTGCTTGTACCTAAGAGGGCTATATGCCAAACAGGAGTGGTCCCAGGAATGGGTGGCGGTCAATACCACTGGTTACTGGTATAGTATAGTACCGGAAGGATCCAAATGCTACTGAGTTTCCTACATCTGTGTGTCAGTTGTCAAGACATCATCTAACGACTGGTTATAGTCAGGCTGTTGAGGTTGTGTATACTACCAGAATGCAAACCAATGTCAGATAGTAACAGTATCACCCACAGCATAGTGTCAAACCATGTCATACACACATGTGTACCCAAGTTAAAACATATGCGTATTAAAATGCATATTGGCCACCAATAGAAACTATAAAGTGTTGACACTGTGTAATACAGGGCATGTCACCCTTCCCATGTGTCCACTATGCACGTACATGCAGACAGTGCACCTCCACCATGTTCACAAATGTACACCTGCAAATCTGTACTGCACACATCACACACGTACTGTCCACTCACCAACACATGCTGCCAAAACTACACACATCAGCCAAGTGGCACATGGGCGGAGAATACATATTTGGAATTAACACTGCTGTAAACAATACTACATTGACAATCATAGCTTTAATGCATCATGCCTGCTCAGATATACCTAAAAGGACATCATTACACTGTACTGTTGACAACATGCTGACATTGCTACACTGCTATAAAGTCACCCTGTGCATCAGTACCATGTTAGCCTGTTCCTGCATCAATGTTACAGATGACAGGAGGTGGCACGGTTTCATCATATGCACAGGGTGTGTTGTTGGTTTGCCAGAGCCCTACATTGACCCATCCAATCGACATGTATGTATGTGTGTGTGTGTGTGTGTGTGTGTGTGTGTGTGTGTGTGTGTGTGTGTGTGTGTGTGGGACAACAGTACAGCATGGGTCAATGTTGATGTAATGTGTGTGTGTATGTGTTAGCCCTAGGTGTTTGGATTATGTGTGTGTGTCTGCATGCACACAGTTCCACCATGTGGCTGCCATATACGGGAGGTTGTGGGACAGCCACAGACTGTACATGCCAGGCTGTTCAGATCACCGTAGGGAGCATTGCCTAACATGAATGTGTTGTTTGTTAAAGAGTTTTGCACCGCCCCATGATAGGCCTCTACCCCTCAGGTATAGTATGTGTGCTGTGTGGATGACATTTGGGATATTGGAGTCTGACCTTACAGCAGGTGTCTAAATATGCCATGTGTATCATATTAATACATACTGCGCATGACAAGGTGGTGTATGTTGTGTGCATGTTTATTGACTCTTCCTATACAATGCCCACTACAGTGTACCACAATTGTTTTGGATGCTCTGTGTACAGCATGTGTTAGCTACTCATGTTACTGGGATGTGCATAGTCCCACAGAAAGCATGCAGAGCATGCATTATGTGTAGGTGTTTTACATGTGTATATGGCCTACAATTCACCTATGACATGCACATGTTATTTGCCATATTAAATGTAGAACACTCACCAGCATGGGTCTGCTGTCTTGCTGTCACACCAGAGGGACCTACAAGGATATGAGACAGTTTGTCAGTGTCAACAACTATGGCATTGCTGCTGTGAATTTGCGATTTTACAGTAGTACAATGGTTGACAGTCACAGGCATACAGATTATGTTCCAAATTGTCAGTATTGCACAACACCAGGCTCCACATCTTCCAAATACACAGTACACATCTGACATATGCATTTTCTAACAATCGAGCTAACAGTAGTCTATGGATATGCCATGTTACCTGCATGCTCTGAGTCAACTTGCTGGGTGACTCCAGCCTCCATGATGACACGTCTGTTGTAGTGGTTGGCCAGGAGCCACCACGCTGAGGAGCAGCTCTTCCACTCTGGTGATGGGCGGATGTGATGCTGCACCACCACCTGTGGCAAGCTGTTGTCTGCGGACATCGGAGACATGCTGCCGGACATGTCTAATTAAATCACTGCAGTGATGGCGTACCTGCTCATAAGTCCGGTTATGTATGCCTACATCATTAACCAGACGGACAACATCTTGCCAGAGTGCAGTGCGCTCATGCTGGTCCTGGCTGGTTCTGGAGAACAGCAGGGTGTGATGTTGTAATAGGGTGGATACAATGATTTTCTCCTATTCAGGGGAATACGCAGGGTTGCGATGGTGAGACATGTCCCTGGAGGACAATAAAACAATTATTGTGAGCAAGTCATGTGGCACACTTAACATTCTAAAGTACAGATATCAATGAAATGCCATATATAGCAACCTATTGGCTGTCAGTAGATACACACTTTTAATACCACACATCAGTGCTCAGTCGACAACTGCCTGACAGTGCCTGGCACGTTCTATATATTAAACCATGTTCTGTACAGCAACAAAGTGAAACCAGTATGTAAGACTATACAACAGCACATGGCACACTGTATGTGACACAATGCACCAACTAGCCACAGGAGATATATATGAAGCTAATGCATACAGAAATATGTCATCCATTGAAATGATTGTAAAGTACAGTTACAGTACAACCAGTACACCACACTACTTGTTGATAGCAAACCCCTAAGTAACATATGTGCACATTCATCAATATAGGTGGCATACTGCTGTACTACACTATACATGTTGCTAGATATGCACTTATATCCTGTAACACACATATGACTGAGGCCATGTTACAGGCATACCCATACACACATCAGACATACCTACAAGACACAAAGGTATGGCAACCCAGATGAGCTTTACCTGTGTACCATACAGTACTGTGTGTCAGCACTTACAAAATGTTATGCCTGAGGTATGTAATGTGTGAGGACTACAGGTAATAAACAAAACAGTGTTTTCAAGCAATGTGGATATACACCATACTGTGCTGTTTAGGCCTACAGCTTCAGGTAGTAGTACAGTTCATACGGGATTTGTATTCACTAGTGTTAACAATCAACGAGCATACATGTACTGCTTTAGCCTACAATGGCACACTCCAGTCAACACCAAAGGACTACGTCACACCGTATGCCATACTGCTTTTCCTGCCTAGCAATAGCATACATATCTTTTGCAGGGATCAGAGCTAGAACACTACATACCATGATATAAACAGTTTTCCACTAGGCTATCACACATATATACAACTTTGACACATTCACCTACACATTCACCATCACACAGTCAACCTCACATAGCAATTAATGCAACATGTACATGCATGTGTGTATCGGGTCCTAGGTAGCTCATAGGCTATTAGCTGTAGGAGCTATAGAAGCCTAGACATATGGTACCCTGCCCTTCAACACCCATGTAATTTAAGTTCATGTGCCCCTGCCATGCAGAGCCACAGAAGTGATTCCCTGGTTGTATTTCCTATCTCACATCCATTCATCATGATTATTCATGACGACTGCTAATGAGGACCTTTCTTTGCTATTGATAGGTAGTTAGTTCCAGAGTATGGTATGTGTCTGAGATGAGAATGCACCACTCCAGCATGTTCTGCTTTTTCACTTTACAAGGTTTAGATCAGTAAAGTGTGTAGCTTGTAGGGATTTTGATCTGTTTACATGGAGTATGTCCAACACCTGTGGGTTTGGCATAGCTTCGTAGGTTAGGCAGAGGTTGGCTCTGGGTAAGCGGTATGCGACACAGTGTAGCTGTGGTTTTGGAAGACAGTCTGCATAGGGCATCTGTTTGAGTCTGGTAACACTCTTTGTGGTGTTTGTGCCTGGCATCTACAGTTGCTGTAGATGTCTTCTGAGGTACATACCAAAAGGGCCATTGTACTCTATGATGGGTTTTATGACTGAAGAGTAGAGTGGAACACTGATCTCTTATTCCATGGATGACACACCTTTTGGATGACATGTGGACGGTACACAGTTTACATGACTAGTGTGGCATTGTGATTATCAAAAGGGACACTACTGTCCACCTGTGTCCCGTGGTCTCTTATACTTTTGGTGTTGAGTAGACTACCACCTATGTGGTAGTTCATGGGTACACGGTTTTTAACAAAAGGGATGGCAATACTTTTACAACATTGAGCTGGAGCGTAAATATAAACATCCATTGGTGTACATATAGATTTACATTTAGGCACATATACAGTCCACCTTTCATGGTGGGAATATCAATTATGCAAGGGTTGAAAGAGATACAGTTATGTAATAATTTTGCACAGTCTTGTGCAGAATGCATTGAGGGTATTCTCAGGCCATGTATCTTTAGCAGGACTACCTGTCTGGAAGACTAAAAACTTAGCAAATCATGCCCACAGCATTTAAACACCACATGTCATATACCAGCACTGTATGCTGTCTTGTTTGCTACACACTACAACCTACATGAAAATATGCACATAACAACCTTCACCAACATATATATGTCCACCCTTCACAAACAGTTGCAGTATGTACCTTGCTCTATGCACATGTTAAGATGGTAATAATCTGAGACATAAATATTGCTACATATGTGTGTGCCATACACACACAAGGTCCACACTGTTGTAAGTCCGTAGACCTCACGGATGACCTGTTGGGCCTTGCTACAACATGAACAGTTGTCACGTGTGCATAACAGTAATATTACAGGGAGTATTTATAGCTGCGAATGCTACATTACTATACTAGCCTGGTACAGCAGTTGCCAATACTAAGCTACACGTTATATGACTATTATGCATGTGTTACAATGTCACATCGAGGTTTATATAGTTGTTTGCACTACTCCCCCAGACAGCCATTATACACAGTACAGTACAGAGCATAGATGACATGATCGGATGTTTGACATTAAATGCTGAGCTACATATGTCACAGTTATGTCACACTGCACACAGCTACACACTAATTTATCCATGGCAGTAGTCATGCATGGTATCAGTGCATACATACCTACTGCAGCCACATATGCATGTTTCAAAGTATTTACAGTACTCTTCATAAACATCTACTACTTGCCGGTAATCAGATATTTGTTACATACCTATTTGTCACTTTCAGGTCCGTCTGTGTATGTTTTGACAATTTTTTTTTTTGGTGTTACTTAAGTAAAGACTGCTTTTACTTAATTTAATTTGGTTATTAAATATGTTTTTTTTACTTAATTAATATATTTGGTTGGTAATTCAGTCAAGTCTTTTTACTTAATTAAACTTTTGTGTTATTAAGTAATAATTGTTTTTTACTCCTCCCCAGGTTCAGTGATGCTTTAACAAGTGCAATGTAATGATTGCATGTGGGGATAGAAAGTACAGTCTGCTTTCATAGGTATCTGCACATGTGCATGTGATGACTTCTGCACCAATTGATGCCCAGCATTTGGTAAATGCATACGGCCTGCTGTGTGGTAATTGCAGTACTCACTGTTATAGCAACCCAATGCTATAAATTGCTAAGTTATGTAGGCATAGCCCTTTCAGATTTCCAGGGTGGGGCCCATGCTTGTTTGCTGTTGGCACTGTTGTTTAAGTCAGAAGGTTGGTATACATCTTATAGCTGAAGCTAGAGGTGTAGACAGTGATGTACATGTTGTACTCAGACCTGACTGTTGCCACTTCCAGTACAGAGCTATCAGTGTAGAGTTTAACTCACCCCTACAAATGCTTACACAAGATATATGTGAGTATGTAGTTTCTTTTCTACTTATGTAATTAACTGCCATACAAGAGTAGTTATTGAGAAGTATTCTTTTGACACATGAACTGTTTGTGAACTGTTATACTGTGCATATTGATGTACTCACTTCTGCAGGGTTTGTGTATTGTTATTGTTGGCATTAGCACAGGATTCTCAGGTAAACTGGTCAATTCCACTACTGAGTATGTCTACCTACATCCCTGGTTGACCCTAAACACACACGTATATTTAAAATTTGGGGGTGGGAATGCAGACATACAGACATACAGAGAGCATTACGTCTTATTGTGTGAGTGTTATCTTACTGGACTTAAAGGATTGGTGTGTACCTGTTAATTTATCAAGCAGGTGGTCTGTCTGCATAGTTCCCAACTGTGAACCTATCCAGATCGTAGCCAGATGTTAGCCTGTTATTCTTTGTCTCTGCAACCCACAGGTGTTTTCAGCACTGGTACAATGGCATTGTTACAGTCAGTTGCTACCAGTACATGGCTACATCCTTTGCTATTTCTGTGTTGTACTCCTACATAAGGGTATGATTGTGGAAGTCTTCACAAAGCTATTTGCAGAGTGTGTAACAGCAGATAAGCTGATATGCCTATGTGTTTGTGCCTCTGCCAGGCCTATGAAACGCTCAGATACATATTTGCTTGCAGTCAGGGATATGTATTTAAAAGTGAGGTACACCTTCCAACTAATAGAGACAGTAAGTGTAGACTTGAGTGAAGCAGTGCATATGGATTAGTACTCCTTTTATGAAGTACAAGCAGTGTCTACTGTTATTATTGTCATTATTCATTGTGTAATACAACACCTCTCTGACTAACATCAGTACTTTTCAGAGGCATTCAGAGGGACACAGATAAAATAAGTTTCACAATTAGGGACATCCGTGAAAAGTAGTCACAGTTAGGAAGTATGGCCTCTGCCCTAATCAGATATGCCAGTGTTTGTCCTGCTATGATACTGTGTGGGGGGTGTAAAGTGCCTCTATAACATTATTTGCTGCTAGAAAGGCTGCTTCTCTTATCACAGTCATGTAAGGCAATTCCACAACAATTGCTGGTAAAGGTCCACAGAACAAGCTTTGTGTTATGGCCTTCCTATTTTTCCTTTACATTCACTCATTGTATTGTATGATATATTTATTTCAGCACCAAGTTATTGTATATCTGCTGTGGCTTAGTGGTACTTCATGCAGTCAAGTGTATCCAAGGTCTGGGGTTTGAGACTGACAGGGGTGTTTTATTTTGCTGCTGAGCAGAACAAGGGCACTGACATACAGAGTGATTAAGGCACTTTTAAGCAGTTGTAAGCAAGTTTGCGTGATGCTTAGTGATGCTTAGCTAAGCGCACACATGCGCACACTCACTCAAACCCGCTATCTACTACTTAAAAGTTCTTACTCCCGCTAACCCCCGTGCTAATTTCTTTGAAAGAAAAGAAAATGGGGAGATGGGAAAGTGGTGAAAAAGGGGGCACAAAGAGGGAAAGACGGTGGGGAAACCAGCTTGGGATGTGCAGGACGGGTGTAGGGAAGGTCCATAGCTGCCCATTTCTTTACCCGCAACAGCTGTGCATATGTTACAAATTTGGAGTGAAATTTGAAACCTTCCACCCATGAGAGAGGGGTGAGGACAACAAAGTATGTTGTACTGCCAATTCTAATTATCAGTTTACATGTCCAGCAGACATGTGTGCGAAATGGGCAGCTATGTATGGGGCGTAATTTTTTTGTGGGAACAGATTGCCTTTTTTTTTTTTTCAGGTGAGAGTGGAATGTGAGGTAGAGGAAGTAGGTATATTTGGGGAGGTAGGTTGGGGAGGTAAACAGACAAGACAAACAAGACGCATACAGGGGGGGAGTATGACACATGGGTCGGTGAACACAATTGATGGGGATGGATGTTTGGAAATCACAAGCCCATGAGCCCACAGATGGTAACAGTTGGACTGAGATCCCCACCCATGGGCAGTCACCACTGCACCTTCACAGCCCCAAGGGTGGCTGTGCTGTGGGCTGCGTAGGAGGGGCAGGCTCACCCGTGAGTCGTGCCACTCTCGCCTCAAGCTGGCATAGGGGATCAACGACTAAATGCTGGATCTCCCTACACACCACAACCCAGACCCTTCGGAAGGTGACAGGTGGCCCTTCTCTGCCCACACTTGCAGGGGGGGATGAGCCCCATCCCCTCCAGCACTTCCACCTGAAGGTGGCACAGGACCAATGGAGGAGAGTAGCCCAGGCTGGGCACTGGACCTGCTGGTGCCAGGTGCAATCGCCAGCTGAGGAGAGACAGGTGGGTCCGCTGGGACCGGTCTTCCCATACGTTCTGTGATTAGGTGTGTTTAATTACAACATAGAGAATAGCATTCCAAATTAGTTGTAACAGCATGCAGTAATATTCCCATTAACCCAACACACCAGGGTTCCAACAGTTGAACAGCAAGCATAACACATGCATATATTGAACGACAGTGGACATTACAACAGCATGCAGGGATGATTGGTGGCAACAGGCCACCAAGATTGTGGTGTTTGAACAGGGCACATGCATCAAAGTAAATGCAGATATTTATAGAACAATAGGACATATGTCCCAACAAATGTTTTGAGATTAGACATACCCATTAAGGTGCAGAATTGCATTGTTTATGCACATACAGTAGGGTGTAAAAAGAAACCTCCATTAACATCTTATAAGTTCAGCCCTCTTTCTTGACTTGTCAAAAGCCTTTGACATGGTCAATCACCAACTACTGCTCCACACTCTTGAAACCTTACACCTTGATTATCCAGCCCTTATCCGGTTCAAAGCTTATCTCTCTGGAAGACAACAGGCAGTTCGATGGCAACATAAGCTCTCTCAACTGCTACCGAATACCATTGGAGTTCCCCAGGGCTCCATACTTGGTCCTCTTCTCTTTTCCGTATTCATAAATGATCTTCACTCAGTCATCCCTAAGGCCACCTGCATCCAATATGCAGATGACTCCACTCTGATCTGCTCTGATGTCTCTCTCCCTGACCTACAAGTAATAACCCAAACCTGCTTTGCTACAGTAGAAAAGTGGCTCTCGGAGCGGAAACTCATTCTAAATCCAAAAAAACCAAGTTACTAGTATTTTTTCCCACCTCAGTTACTCCACCAGTTCAACTTTCACCACAATCTAACAATAGTCCCTTCTTCGTTCAATCTATTAATGGTACCATAATTGAGCCTGGTTCCAACACTAAACTATTAGGGGTTACTATTGATAGTAGGCTTAGATTTGATATGCATATTAGTCAAACCATAAAGACTGGAAATAAGAAACTTGGATCCTTGTACAGAATTAAAAACTTTCTAACCCCTACTGCCAAACTAACTATCTCTCGTACGCATTTACTCTCCACTTTATTGTATGCCTCTCCTGTGCTTTCATTCCTCAGCAAAAGTGAGATTAACAAACTCTCTGCTGCCTATAATCACAACGCCATATTTGCAGCAGGAACTCCTTATAGAACTCATCACTGCCTTAACCTAAGGAAACTTGACTGGCTAGAACTACCCAATCTTCTCAAACTAAACCAACTCACTGAAGTGTTTAAAATCATTAAGCAACCGGATAAAACCCCCTCCCTGAATAATCTTCTCATTCCATACTCCAATCTTAGCTGTCTTCGCTCCTCAAATAGATTCCTGGTCCAAACCATCAAATCCAACAATTCTGGTGGCGAAGCTCTTTTTGCCAACTCTATAGGAAAAGTCTGGAATTCCCTCCCCAATAACTTAAGAATTACTACATCCCCTTGTCAGTTCAAAAATAATCTTAAACAATTTTTTAAAACACATTGGCTATGCCCATGTATCAATCCAGACTAGTTCTCTCTGACACAGAGTATCTTACTCCACCTGTATTACTAGGTGGTTTCTTGTTTTTTTTTCCTAGCCTAAATAATGGTAAACCCACACCCACTAAATTCTACCCTCACTGGGTCTACAGTAATCAAGCTCCCCATTGCCTGGCTTGACTATACAAGGGCCAGGGAATAGTAGCTAGACAATAACAATACTGTATTTGGAACTGTAATAAAATCACGTTGCAGCCAAATGTATCTAAAACAATGTGAAGTTCAAATTATGTGTATGTGTACTTATCTGTATGTAACTTAATGTGTACCCTTTTCCTCTGTGGAGCTTTTCTCCCCGGGCCTCCGCTGAAAATGGACATGTATCCAGTCGGACCATCCCGGTCAACAAATGTAAAATAAATAAATAAATAAATAAATGAAGTACTTTTACTCTACACTACATTCCTATTGACTGCAGGTGTATACCCCCTACATGTATTATTACACTAGGCAACATGTATTAGGTTGTGTAATGGGTTTGGCTAGTTCATTATATACCTGACCTATATCTCACATACCAACTGTCCAAGATGCAGATGTTACTGCTACATAGTTATATTTTTTATTTATATTTATGTATCTACATATCTGGATGTGTTCACGTGACATTTTCAGTTAAATTTCTACAGAACCCTATATTTCATGTAGTACACTCACATTTCTGGGGAATGCATTGACAAGCTACTCGTGTGCCAGATTTACCTATGCATGCCAACCATTTACCGACTGTTGAGGACTGCATATATGCTTCACAGCTACTGGCACTTTCTTCATCCACTTTATATGGGACTGCCCAACTGTGGGTTGACAGCACTTAATACAACAGTACTATTTATTTAATGCAAGGGTACAACAACATTTCAAAGTAAGTGATACAGACACACTCCAAGTATTATACCTTTATTAATTACATTACACACTTTTCTACAGGCTCTCTCCTTTATTTGATATTACAGTGCATGCGGAAGACTTATTCAAGACATATTATACCTTTATTGATAGGTTACAACACTCTTTTTCAGGCTCGCTCACTTATTTTTTATGACAGTACATGCAAAGATATTATTCCAGACTTATTTTACCTTTATTAATGGGTTACTACACTCTATTTCTGGCTCTCTGACTTATTTTATATAACAGTACATGCAGAGAAATTATTCAGGGCATTTTATGGCTGTATTATTGGGCTACAACACTTTTTTCAGGCTCTCTCACATATTTTATATAACAATACATGCAGAATAATTACTAACCTGCCTGGTGGCGCAACCTTAGCAGCCTATCTGCATAGGCTTGCTGATTCGCAGCACGGACACCTGCAGCTGTGAAGTAAATGAAGGGATATTGAGACATACCTATCCATTATATAGACTATATTAGCATGTCTTACATACTACATTCCATGGCTACCTACTCAGTAGTGGGGCATCTTGCATGTGACGGGCCTCCTGGATCCTTTGGTTCAGTAGGTCCTGCTTCCATTTCTTCAGGTCTGCATGGTGGTGACGGACCTGCTCACCAGTCCGAGGGACACCTGTGGCACTGGTGAGATCATGAGCTAACCGATTCCAAGCCTCTGCTTTGTACTCCGTCCCTTGGAACTGGCCCTGCAGGAGTCTAGACTCATGACGGTGGACAAGGAGCCAAACCATGTATTCTGACTCCTCGATGCCCCAGCATTGCGCTCGAAAGCGTGTACCCTCTCCAGCACCAGACATTCTAACTGCAGATGGGAGCTACAATCAGTTATGGCGAGTATTCCTGCCTATGGAGCTTAAATATGCTACATTTCCCACACTTTTTTGTGATTGGCCATTTTTGAAAATTCTCGGCTGACTGCAGACCTGCTTAGCAATGGTTAATCTACCATTTATTAGTATATGTATGTTAACAGTGGATGTTTATTCTCAGCTGTCATGGCTTAGTGGTTCAGTACTTTGATTATGGTGCAAAGTGTCCCGGGTTTGAACCTTGTCATTGCTTTTTATTTTACTACTGTCCAGACAGGCTAGGGGGTATGGCTGTGTTTAGGCAACTTTGCTCTACGTTCCTCCACGTTGCCCTATGGTGCATTGGTTAGCACGGTGCGAGGCTCCGTGCAAACTTATTGCACTGGGTAAAGCACTGCTTAGCTATGGGCAACTATATTGGGCTAGGTAAAGCACTGCTTAGCTATAGGCAACTATATTGCACTGGGTAAAGTGCTGCTTAGCTACGGGAAACTATATTGTGCTGGGTAAAGCGCTGCTTAACTACGGGCAACTAGATTGCGTTGGGTAAAGAGTTGCTTAGCTACGGGCAACTAGATTGCACTGAGTAAAGTGCTGCTTAGCTATGGGCATTTATATGTCAAGATCCTTCTTACATTTCTACTTATACATTTTGTTCACTGATACATAGGCCATTTCAATGCTTTTTAGTAAAATTTTATTCATATATGTCAGGAATTATTTCATATACTAATTTAAAACATAAAATAGAAAGAGGAATGGCGGGACTTAAACCGTGAATGCCTCTTCTTTGTGCGAAGGCTCTACCACTACGCTATTGCTATTTGGATCAATTTGCATAAACATTTCTTATTATGCTCTTCAATGCCATCATTGCTAACTGCAGCTAAGCTATGGGCACACCCGCGCAAACACGCGCAAATACGGGCAGCTATATCAGGAATTATAAAAAAAAAAAGTAAAAGTTTTACATTTTATAACTCTACTGGGGGTTTACAATGTGAGGGAGTGTAGTGTTGTGTATGTAGACATTTGAGCAGACTTGCTCATGTGTGTTGACTTTTCACAATTCAGACACTTGCAGGGGCATGGACCTTTGGACTGCTTGGCAGTCAGACACACCCCCTGCCTTCCTGCACGGTCCGTGTTAGACTTAGAGTGGAGTCAGCGTGCCCTCATGAATATGGATGGCACGCTGACATCATACCATTCAACTGCAGTTTCCGAGTAAGACTTATTTAGTCTTACATGGAGGAGTCGTGAATCCAGGGGAGCAAGTTAAGACTGGGTATATAATACTCAAACATTCACCTATAGTTATATGTAGAGAGCAAATAAAACAGTACAGAGTATATTATACCTATACTTATATATTAATAGCAATTAGACAGTGCAATATCCTTGTATATCAGATGGAACTAGTCATTCACAGAGGCAGATAAGTTAAAAAATAGCAGTTACACAATAACCTAACCCTGGTAGCAGCAGATGAAAAACATAGTCAAACAATTATTTAAATGCTGCATGGCAATAAAATACTTTGAGGAAGATTTATATGTCCCTAGAATTAGTGGTAACAAGAGGGTACAAGTAAAAGTTATTCCTACCTATTTAATAGCAACAATAGACAGTCATCAATTACACAAACACTAAGGAGGACTGTGCTGGGTCAGGACAGGCTAGAAAGACCGTGAAATTACACAATAACAGCTAATCAGGAATACAGTGAAAGAAAAAAAACTAGGCTTCAGAGTAAGCATTTAGGAGGCGCTGCTCACGAGCAAATTACCAGTTATGGAAAAAAAACAAGGTGAATATGGTTATGCTCAGAGTAGGATCTGCCTGAGAATAGGGAATTAATAAACTTGCCGTAGTCAGCTTGTTATAATGTCATAGGCAGTCTGTGCCCTTATTGGCTTGTTATACAAGCCAGGAATAGTAAAATTGCTGTAGTTGGCTTCTTTAAAAGGCCAGAGGCAGTCTGTGCCGTTGTCGGCTTGTTACAGATGCCAGTGGCAGCCTTAATACCTATGAAACTTCCACTTTACCTTATCAGCTTGTTCCACAAGCCAGAACTTATGAAATAGCTATAGTCGGCTTGTTAAAAAAAGGCAGAGACTATCTGTGCCGTAGTCGGCTTGTTACGGAAGCCAGCGGCAGTCTCTAATACATGAGAATTCCCACTTTACTTTATTTGCTTGTTATACAAGCTAGCAATAAATCAATTGCCAAGGTTGGTTTGTTAGAAAGCAAGAGGCGGTCTGTGCCATTGTTGGCTTGTTACAGAAGCCAGCAGCAGCCTTCAATTCCTATGAATTTTCCACTTTACTTTATCGGCTTGTTACACAAACCAGGATTAATAAAACTGCCGAAGACGGCATGTTAAAAAGCCAGAGGCAGTCTGTGCTGCTGTCAGCTTGTTACAGAAGCCAGCGGCAGCCTTAAATACCTATGAATTTTCACTTTACAAGTAATTGCTGCTAGATAGGTAAGCTTGCTCTTAGTTAGAACTAAAGGAAAAACACTACGAGGGTGGTGTATTACCAAGGGCAGTGGCCAGGCTAGGAAACAGTCTGTACCATAAAGGTCCGTAGTGGTCAAAAATGATCTGGTGTACTAGTGACCAGAAAAACACAGATTTCAGCGTAGGACCCACAGTATAATTGCTTCATTTGTCAAGAAGCCACTAGACCAGCAAGTACAACTGGTTAAATTGCTAGGCTCAGGTTACCTTTAGTGAAACACCACGAGGTAGGCGTAGTGGGCCGAGCCATGTCCAGGCTTGGGAACCAGTGATGTAGAAATGCTGTGGTGTAAAATTTGTAGCAGGGTAGATAGCTTACAGAAATGCTGCTATCGGCTTAACATGCTGCAGGCATTGGAGGGAGCATTTTTCAATCTAGGGATGGCTTTGCATCAACAAGCGGTGAGATAGCTACTATAGGTAGTATATAAGAAGGAAACGCTACTAGCGGGTCAAGTGTGCAAGCAATCAATAGTTAGAGCATTTGCAGTCTAAGTAAGGCTTTACAAAGGGCAGGGAAGCAGTTGTCATTAGAGTTGTACATGTAGCAAATGCTAAAAATAATCCTAATCAGTTTTCTTGCTAGAGTAGCACAATACAAGCACTCCAAAAATACTTTATACTATGAATAAACTTTGAGAGCTCAGACAGTCTATAAAACTGCTTTACAAAATGACAGGAAACAAGTCACTACAACATTTGTATAATACAAGCACAGTTAGGTTAAGACATCAAGCAAAGGCCTGGATGGCATGGAATATCTAAACCTACCAATAGATACTTATTAAACAAAAAACTGTGATAAAAAGAGCCACAATAAAAATACATACAATAACTACATACCACACAGGTTAGACATCAGCAGAAGGAACAGACAGCAGCCAGGGCAAATCCCTAATCCTAAAGATGGCGGCCCACTAAGTGCAGGGTATTTATGGGAGTTTGAGGAATAAAGGTAGTGAGGGGAGGGGAATAAGTGGAAGTGCAGGTGCAGGTGGGAAGGGCAAGGGAGCAGGTAAAGTCAAAGAAGGTGATTGGACATCATGCAGTGCAGGTAAAATGTAGCAAGTAAGAAGGTTTAGATAAATGTGGGCTAAGACCAATGGGAAAAAATAAAAACGGAGTGCTAAGAGAGTGACAGGCAGTGGTATGCTGATATAAACTAAGGACTAGAGCAGGAGACAGAGACTGGAGCAGTTGTAGAGGAAAAACAATCAGCAGGACTAAATATATGAAGGTAAGCTTTTAAAGCCAGATGAGATAAAAGCCAGTGGGAGGTGTCCCTAGGAAAGGTAGTAGTAGATAATAAGTAGAACAAAGTGAGGTGGGAGAATAGGATAGCTAGTGCATGTATAAAAGGAGAAATTGGGTAAGAAGCTAGGTAATAGAGAGGATGAGAAGGGAGTTAGGCTGGGTAAAGGGCGCCACCTAGTGGACAGGCCTAAAAAAGCAGGCAGATGTAGGAAGGAGTCAGATGGAAAAATCAGGGGAAAGGTGGGCGCTTAGTGCAAAAGGAAGGATTCTAAGGAGGAAGGGAGAGAGAGAGTGTGTGAATTAGGTATAGAATGGGGGGGAAGAGGCTGCTGGCTGCCTTAGCTCAATACGTAAATTACCACCTGTAGCAGCGCTACACTAGTATAATGTTAATTCAGGCAGGAGTTGTTTAATACACATATTTTCTTGTATCCTTGTTATAGGGTTTGTAGGGCAGATAGGCTGAGAGGTGTGTTGCAGTTAGTTGCAGGGGTTCCTTTAGGTTCAAACTGATTAGTGCTGGAAGCACAAGTAGAGCAGGGAATTTCGTGTATCCTTGTTATGGGGTTTGTACGGCAGATAGGTTGAGAGGTGTGTCGCAGTTAGTTGCAGGGGTTCCTTTAGGTTCAACCTGATTAGTGCTGGAAGCACAAGTAAAGCAGGGAACACAGGGGTTAGACATCAGCAGAGGGAACAGACAGCAGCCAGGGCAAATCCCTAATTCACTGGGTTACAGCCTTTGTGTGTACATATTAGTTTAACATGGAATGCAGTCTATCTGCATAGCTCTCAACTGTGGGCCTATCCACATGATGGCCAGAGGTGTGACTGCTATGTTTTATTTGTCAACCACAAAGGTCTTGTGTCAGATATATCACTGGCATTGTGTGTGTTGAGTGCTATCAGTACATGGTTACATCCATTTGTGTTTCTGGCTTCATATTCCTGACTAAGGGTATGTTGCAGACTATCCTGTAACACCAGCAACTTTCTCAGTGTATAACAACACTGTTTCACATATGGGCCTGTGTTCCAGTCTCTGTCCTCCACCTATATATCAAGCTTTGTACATAAGACATGCAGTAAGGAGTTGTTATGCAGTGGTCTGTGAGTATGTTGTGGTGCCATTCCTGCCATCATTCCAGTGCTGTTGTGGCCCCCACACATATTGTTGAGTAGGGTCCATATATATGTGGGCTTCAGCTGCACAAAACATGTGTGCCCTTCTGCAGTCCAGAGGTCAGTGTATGTAACAGTGTTATATGCCCCTGTAAGTCAGTCTGTGGGGGAGGGGTATGCATCATATATAACCTAGGCTGTTACAACATGTGAGGGATATTAGTAGTAAGCAGCCTTAAGGTATATGGTTGTACATTTCTATACATTTTACCTTGGAAGCATCGGTGGCCTAGTGCTTACTGTCATGCAGACTATTCTGTTTGTCAGTGTGATTGTGATGTTTTCAGTTAAGCATTGTTATGTAACAGAAACATCCCATTGTGTCAGCTTAAGTCTTTTCACCCTAGTGGTTGAGTGTGGAGTGTAAATATAGGCTGCTGAACTATACATCTACATTACTTACTGTTGATTGATTGTTATCCTCTGGCCCAGTCTTTCTTTACTGTTGTACTACTTGAAGGCCTTGGCCTGGACAGCAACATATGTTATGCTTTCGGATTACTGTATAAAATGCTCTGTTTTAGAGTTGCATTACTCAGTTAGTATATATTTCAAAGTCTTAACAGCTATATGACATGGCATATACAACTGTAATAGTACACAAATGAGCATTTCTTATGTATGCAAGCCTGTGTGGTGTCATATCCTTTGACTTCTCTGTGGGTATATGTTTCAGGCAACAATTGTCTTTTGTATGAGTGAATCATACACTGTCCATTTGAAAAGGTGGAAACTGTAGGAATACTGGCTGTTCAATATGCTGTGCACCCTCTAAATATGTATCTTCCTATACATATCTATGTGTGTATGTGTAGTTACATATATAGCTATATATATATATATATATATATATATATATATATATATATATATATATATATGTGTGTGTGTGTGTGTGTGTATATATATATATATATATATATATCTATATATATATATATATATATATATATATATATATATATATATGTGTGTGTGTGTGTGTGTATTTTTGGGATGTTTATTGCTTCAACATTGTACATTTCCTATGGTAGTCAGACTGTACTGCATGATATGTTTTTGAGGGTCTATATTAAAATACCGAACATTTGAAATGTCGGGTGTTCTAATATAGACCCGTTTTCAGGGAATGCTGAAAATATCGAAGTAACAGGAAACCAAATTCCTTCCTAGGGAAAGAATTTGGTTGACCGTTTCTGTTGCTTTGGTATTTTCAGCACTCTGGTGGAAGGTTACGGGTCGGGTTCAGGTAAGTGTGCGATTGTGTGGACGTGTGGGTTAGGGCGGGTTAGGTGAGTTAGGGTCAGGGCCCGGGTCAGGTAAGTGTGCGACTGTGTGGAAGTGTGGGTTAGGTCGGGTTAGGTGAGTTTGGCTTAGGGCACAGATGAGGTGACTGTGCGACAGTGACAGACCTTAGGGTTAGGGTTTGGGTTAAGGTAAGTGGATAGTTAGTGGTGTATGTATAGTTTAGTGTAGGGTTAGGTGTACGTGTTTAGGTGTATGTGTGTGGATTGCAGTTTGTTTGGTGTGCTTGTGTTGTGTGAATGTGTTTTGGAACAACGAATTGTTTCCCTAGGAAAAAATTTGCTGTTCTGAATGTTCAATGTTTTTTTTTCGATTGCAAGGGTTCGATATTAGAACACTCGACATTTTGAATGTTCGGTGTTATAATATAGACCCGTTATTGATACCATCCTGACGTCATACAGGTGGGATGGATTACTGTTAATGTCTTGTGGCCATCTTGTGTAGGCTGCAACAGTTGGTAATGTGTTGCAGGGCAGGTCTGTTTGGCTGTGGGGGAGGGCGTGATATCAATACTTACACGAGGTATTTAGCTTGGGCCCCCTCACCCGCATTAACGGTGCCTTTGATCATATATATATTTGTTATGTTCTCTTTTATATCTATAGATATATGTCTGTGTATTCATATATATATATATATATATATATATATATATATATATATATATATATATATATATATATATATATATATATATATATATATATATATATATATATACACGGTGGTGGTGCTGCGGTAGTGTTGTCGCCTCACAGTAAGACGTCCTGTTCGATTCTCAGCTAAAGCGTCTTCTGTGTGGAGACATGTGTGAATGGGCGTACCTTCGTTGAAGGTTGCGTGTCAAAGCTGGCAACTTGGTACGTAAAAATCTACTGCCAATCATTAGTGGACCGGAGTTCTGCTGTTGCGACCCCTAACTGGGAAAAGCTGAAAGATACAATATATATATATGTGTGTGTGTGTTTATTTATAAATACACACACACACACACACACACACACACACACACACACACACACACACACACACACACACACACACACACACACACACACACACACACACACACACACACACACATCTACATGTATAAATACATTTCCTGTACTGTTGCATGACTGTGCTTGATGATATGTTTGTAAAAACATCTGGGTTATGTATATCTGACATGGCTTAGTGGTAATGCACTTTGGCTGTGGTGTGCAGGGTCCTGGGTTTGAGCCTTGCAAAGGCTGTTTACTTTGTTGTTGGGCAGAACAAGGGCCGTTGGATAGAGAGTGATTAAGGCACTTTTAAGCAGTTGTAAGTGGGTTTGCTTGGGTTTGCATGAAGGTAAGCACTGCTAACTTCTGGTTACAGTTTCTTATACTCAGCTTCTCAATTGCTTAACCTGTGTAGGCATTGCTTACCCCCACGCAAAAAAGCTTAAACCTGCTTACTGCTGCTTAAAAGTTCTTACTCCTGCTTACACCCACTCTAATTTCTTTAAAAGAAATGAAAAAGGGTTGATAGGAAAGTGGTGAAAAAGGGGCACAAAGAGGGAAAGACAATATGGAAAATAGCTAGGGATGTGCAGGATGGGTGTTGGGAAGGTCCATAGCTGCCCATTATTTTTACAGCAACAGCTGTGCATGTACACTGATTTGGAGGTAGATTTGAACACTCATACCCCTTTGAGAGGGTTGAGGACAACAATAATATGTTGTGAAGCCAATTAGACCAGGTTACATGTGTCCAGTGGACATGTGTGTGAAATGGACAGCTATGTATGGAACAAGATTGTTTTTGGGAACAGATTGCCTTTTAAGGTGAGAGTGGGATTGGGGAGGAATAGTAGGTATATTTGGGGAGGTAGGATGGGTAGGATAACAGACAAGATAGCATACAGTGGTGGTATATGACACATGTTGGGGGTAAACACCTTGGATGGGGAGGGGTGTTTGGAAGTTGGAAGCCCATCACCCCCCTAGTGGAAAGAGTGGGACTGAGGTCCTCAGCCATGGTCAGTCACCACTGCACTTTCATGGCCCCGAAGATGGCTGTGCTGGGGGCTGAGTAGGAGGGGCAGCCTGACCCTCAAGTTGTGCCACAAGGCACCCAAGCTGGAGTAGCAGATCTCCAAACTCCCTGTGGAGCTCGCTATGCACCAGACTCCGGACCTGGTGACGGGTGACAGTATCCTGTCTGTGCCCACTTCCAGCGGGGTGAGCCCCATCACCTGAGGTGGTTCCACCTGAAGGTGGTGCAGGACCAGTGGATGAAGAGGTCCCATGGTGGGCCCCATATGTGCTGGCACCCGGTGCCACTGCCAGATGAGGTGGGTGTGGTGGGTCCGCTGAGAACGGCCTTCCATAACGTGCTATGGTGTTTCAATTTTACAGCATATGTGGGTTAGTAATAGTCAACACATTCCAAGTTTAGGTATAACAGCATGCATAGATATTCCCATTAACGTGAAACACCAGATATGGAACAGCTGCATAGCAAACAGAACACATGCATATATGGAACCACAGTGGCCATTACAACAGCATTCAGGTACATTGATGGCAGCATGCCACCAATGTGGGAGTATTTCAACATGGCACATGCATAGAAACAAATTTAAATATTTAGCAAACAATAGGGCATATGTCCCTACAGTAGATTTAATAGTGCACATTCCGAATGAGTTGCGTATTCAGTTTATTGTTGCAGTTATGGTGGGGGGAAAGAAAGATGTCAATTAACAACTTGTATATCCCTGTAGTTCTCATTACTTTCCTAGTCAGTGCTATGACCTGTACCTTACACGTATCATTACACTACCCTATGGCCTTAGTTTTAACAGTGGTATGGATGTAGACAACTATATACAAGAACTGAGTTTTACCTGCAGTATACACCTCTTACCTGGTGTACCTGTGGAGGTATTGTTTGTTAACACTACCTAACTGTTTCTACACATATTCCCAGTTTTAAGATTGATGTTATGCACATACCTGTCCATCTCATATTGCACACACACTGGGCATGTCTTGACAACACGCAGGTGAAACCGGGACATATTTTGACTATTGCCCTCATAAATCTTTGGTGAGTTGTACAATGACAGCTTTGTTTTCATAGATATTTTCCAAATATTTACAGGCATGACAGTCAGTTATATGACATTAAATGCTGCCTACTTGTCAGAGATTAGCACATTGATATGCTAGGGGGACAAGGTAACAGCCATCAGATATGCGCCAATTAACTGGACATTCTGGACAAATCTGTACAGTTGAGGGGTATGATTCTGCATATAGCTTACTACCACTCCCAGGATTTGGACCATGGCTGTGTCTGCTAAAAATAAAACAATGTACATCACAGCTGAGTGTACTATATAGATATTGCTGTGTATCTCTTCTTTGATTTCTGTCTATAAGTCCCCTGTGGTTTTACAATCTGAGCTTGTAATTACAATACTCTTATACAGGGTTTCTTAGATAGTTTTATTATGTAGCACAGTGTGGATGACAGTGATGAGTAATACCTTATTAATCAGAGAAATGGCAACTCTAACAATGCCATACAATACCAGAGTAAACAGTACCAGTCCAGAATTTCAATCTTTTATTTCCAGGCACAGTTTTCATATCTGACAGACCTGTGGGGGGAATGTTTGTTAGCACTACCTGAATGGTGCTACACATATTACCAGATTCCACATTATTACTATGCACATACGTCTCACTCTGTTACTGCACACACCCTGGTCATAGCTTCACAATATGGGGGTGAAGATGGGACACACTTTGCTTATTACTCTCATAACATTTTGGTGAGCTGATATAGTGACAGGTCTGTTCTTATAGATATATTTCTGTCAGTTATGATGTCTGACAATCAGCTGTATGTCATTATTTGCTGCCTACACTTCTGGGATCATTCCACTGATTTGCCAGGGGGACAGAATGACAGGCAGTGGATATGATCCAATTAACTGGACATTCTGGACAAATATGCACAGTTGTGGGGTATGATTCTGTATACAGCTTACTACCACTCCCAGGATTTGAACCATGGCTGTGTGTGCTAAAAATAAAAAACTTCACGTCTCACTTGAGTGTGCTATTTGGATTATGTTGTCTATATTTTCACTGTTTTCTGTCTAAGTCTCTCTCAGTTGTACAATATGACCTCTTGTGATTACAGCAGTTGTATACAGACATTCCTACACATTTTATTTATGTAGCACAGTGTGGGTAACAATGCTTAATACAACAGTACTATTAAGAGATTGCAACACTACATCACCATATGATACCGGAGTAAACACATGCAGTCCAGCAGTTAGACCTTTATTGTCAGGCTGTTAACTTTTTATTTACATACAACCTATATGAGGCTCTTCCTGCCATATTGTCTGATGCATTCAGTACATGCCATACACAGTACAGGTTTTATACTGGCATTTAACTTTCTACTACTTTTAGATTTATTTCTTATGGCAGTACATGCACGAGTATTACTAATCTGCCTCATGATGCAATCTGCAGGCATGGGCTTCCCGGTTAACAGCCATCTCATCTGCCACTGTCAGAGACATAAGAGGAATATTTAGCCATACCTATCCACAATATACATGAGCTGTCAAGTATTAAATAGGTAGTAGACTGATACTTACACATAGTTGGGACATCCCCAGTCTGCCTAGCCTCTTGGATACACTGATCCAAGAACTCCCACTTTCTCCGCTTTAGGTCGGCATAGTGATGCCTGACCTGCTCACCAGTTTGAGGTATGCCAGTGGCACTGGTGAGGTCACGGGCAAGATGGTCGCAGACTTCTGCTTTATATTGCTAACCCTGGTACTGGCCCTGCAGCAGTCTCTGGTCATGGTCTTTAACAAGGAGTCCTGCCATGACTTTGGACTTCTGGATGCCCCAGTGCTGCACCCAGAAATGCACTGCTTCACTCACACTGGTCATAGTGCCTACATGAAGAAGCTGCAACCAGTTATGAGATGTATTCCCACCTGTTGGGTTTAAATAGGGCTGATTTCTCACACTTTGTCGTGATTGGACAGTTTTGAAAATGCTAAGCTATGGGCAAGCCTGCTTACCTAAGGTTGGCATTGCTTAAAGGGGTATACCAGTGGGTGAACTGATTTAACTGGCCCACACATTGCTTACGTCTAGTAAGCAGGGCTGTGCAATGCTTAGCATTGCTTAATTTTTAATTTGCATATTATTTGCTGTTTGGCATTGATTTATTATACATTACATGTTATATATGTGTTTGGTATCCATGATTCATGTGTACATACAATGTATGGGGTCCTTGTGTTTATTTGGGGATTTCAACACTTTATTACAATGACACCTCACATCTGGACTTAATGCAGTACTCCAGTTCACATATTTATGTTATGTAGTAGGTTATGCAACATAAAACTGTATATAGATTCCTTTCACATGTTAAATTTGATTTTCCTATAGTGAGGATCTGTTTGGTGATAACTCAATTTTATGGACTGCTGTGTTGGCTTACTGGTTAACTACTGTGACTACAGTGTACAGGGTCCTAGGTTTAGGTACTTCAAGGGTTGTTTATTTTGTTGCTGGGCAGAACAGCGGCTGTTGGATACAGAGTGATTATGGCATGTTTAAACAATTAATAATTAAGGGTTTGTGTGGGTTTGTGCGAAGGTAAGCAATGCTAACTTGCGGTTAAATATGTTTACAGAGAGTTAGCTTCAATATTGCTTAACCTGTGTGTGCATTGTTTAACCCCAAGCAAACAAGCTTAAACCCGCTTACTACTGCTTAAATATGCTTACTCCCACTTACTACTGCTTAATAGTGCTTACTCCCACTCACCCCCGCACTAATTTAGACAGAAATGTAACATGGTTTTTGGGAAGGTGGAGAATTTGGACACTGTATGGATTTATCATTCATTACACATTATACCTTTGATTTGTATCCCTGATTCATGCGTACATATATTGTATGGGGCACTTGTGTTTATCTGTGGATTTTACAACATTATTAGAATGACACCTCACATCTGCATTTAATGCAGTACTCCAGTTCACAAATATATGTTATTTAGTAGAATATACAACAAAATATATTGTTCATAAAGTGATTTGAAATGGAAAATGGAATGAGACTCGAACTGGGAATGATTGCTCATAAGGCGAATGCTCTGACCACTACACTATTGCAGCACTGCTTCATTTGAATATATCTTGATATTTATCTTCTTGTGCCATTTAAGCTACAGTATATGTAGCTAAGCAATGGGCAAACCCATACACCTATGGTTAAATTGTATCTGTTTGATAAAATAAATAAATTGTTTATATTATTATATTTTAAATATTGCTCTAATAAACTTGGGGGGGTTGCTGGGGTATGCATCCACCTATGATTGGTCTTGCTTATTGTTATAGCTAAACTGCAGTTCTTGACAGCAGAGGCATTTATATTGCGAGATCTCTGCTCTCAGGCACACCCCCTGCACTTGTCTACACTCCGTGTCCATTTAGGAGCTCAGGCAGCGCCTTCATTAATATGCATGATACGCTGCCATGCTGCTCCTAAATGGTCACTTTCCTGCAGGACTAAGCTTTTCCTGCACTGAAGTTGACTGGATATGGGGGATAGTTAGTTATAAACACAGCATCACATATACTTAGTTATAAACACAGAGGCAACTATTATAAGCTTGCACATAAAAATGATTCCATCAGTTGAGAGTATCTATGTAATACAATGCATTTAATTGGGCTTTCTAATGAATTTGTTATTTTGATTAGAAAGTTATACCAAGAAAAAAAGCATACAATAAAACAGACCCACACCTGTATAATATTTTCAAAATAAACATGGACACCAAACAAAGGTACTAGTCATTACCTATCCTGTTTACATTACCAATTGAATCTTTGACAGAAGTAACTAGATATAATAATAATACTAAAGGCATTAAAATGGTGAATCATTGTATTTCAAAATAAGTATGATTTGCAAATGATATAAGAAACTACAGATATTAAATCTTCTATGGATGAAATAATTTATTTGTAAAAGAATTTAGAAATTATTCAAGTCTGATCTTTGATGAGATGAAATCAAATGCTATATTCCTAAACATAAAACAGTACAATCTGAGTGTTGAAGAATTCAATATTGGATTGAATTGAATTCTTATGAAAAAAAAAACTTGGGTATAATATCAAAAGAGGAATACCAAGGTACTACAGATAAAAAAAACTTTGAGAGCTATAACTATAGATAGATAACTAAAAAAAAACTCCAATATTACCCTTCAAGTCTCATTTACAGACAATACACAACATTATATTTAAAATTTGTATGGCATGCTATTATGCCTAGATTAGCTTATAGACATCATACTAGATCATGGGTTAGACATGGAATAAAAAGTCCTGATATAGAAATGTATACACTAGTCACTGTCTTTATAGCAAGTATATAATGTTTAGATAAAAAAAATACTATTCTAACTGGAAACAGCTTTACATAACTTTATTTGAAATAAAAAAGTACACATTCTGTAGAAGATGTTGGATTCTTCTTAAATTTATGCAAGCCTATGAATTTCCATTATGAAAATTTCATTTTAAAAATGTAAAGAATCAGCTGTAAGGCCTATTAGATAAAGCAAAATAACATTATTTGGTGTTAATAATAAGGGATCTGAATGCTCACATCAGGACAGACAGAAAAGGAATGCATTGGTTTGGGGACACAGTTAAAGAGGAACGTGCATTATAGACTTTTGTCTGACATGTGGCTTGATGTGATCAGCACATGGTTCACCAAAAGAGACAGTCACAAGATCACATACAACAGTGGCCAACATGCAACTCAGGTAGACTTCATCCTAGTAAGGAAAAGTATTGTGCCACTGTCAGAAATTGGAACGTCATCTGCAGTGAAACAGTCAGCACACAACACAAACCACTGTGGGGTACAATCAACTGCAAACAGTAGACAGATAATAGCTTCACTACAGGTACAATAGAAAAAACAATGCCACCACTTCGAATAAGATAAGACCAATGAAAAACTTTTCTTTTTTTTTCGTTTTAATAAAAGAACACAGCAGGAGCACAATGTAGCAAAAAATATATACTTTTTAGTGACTCAGCTGATTAAGCCTTTATAGAGTAGACTCTATCTCATGCATACAGCACTTAAAATACCATACATTAAAATAATTATTCAATTACATATGCAAAAAATAATTATTCTTAAAGGAAACACTTCCAGTGACATCCCTTATTTAACCCTCTTGGAGTCAATGTATTAAATTTCAAGATAAAAATTGATAATATCTTCCAAAGCTTTTTCTTCATATTTACATTTTCATCCCTAACTTTTTCTAAATTTGTAGCTTTTAAAACACTGGGAATACCACTGTGATATTCCATAAAATGTGAAGCCACTGGGCTACCCCCCCTTCCCTTCCCTTATAAATGTCACAAATATGTTCCTTCAACCTTTCTTTAAAACTTATTTTGCTCTCACCTATATACACTTTATCACAGTGACATTTTAGTCCATAAACTATGGACAGATAATACTTTAAGTTAAAAAATAATATGCTGAATATCTGGAACTTGACTGGCTCAAAAACATCAGACTTTAAGAATGGGAAATAAGGAGTTGAAGAAGACTGGCAACATCTTAAAACAGCATATGGGGATTACAGAACAGATATTTAACTGAGTGAGGCATAGAAATAAGGCATATAAGTAAGGCTGATGGTGGAATATGCAGAAGTCCACAAAGGTATGTAATGAAAGGAGGGCAGAAAAAATGTGGGAGATAGAAAAGATTGATGCCCACTGTGGAATAAATAAAGAAATGAGGACATCTGAGCAGAAGTGAAAGTACTTCAAATTGCAGAGAAAATCAAAAAGAATAGATTATGGTGGATTAGGCATCTGTGCAGGAAAGCAGAAGACAATCTGGTGCAGAGGATTTGGGAGAGACAGGAAGAAGGCAAAAGGCAACAAGTGCATCTAGCAAAGAGAAATATGGATTCTGATAAAGAAGAACTATGGCATTTGGACATGACCACTGAAGAAAGTAGGAGTAACTTTAATAAAATAAAAATATAAATAATGTTTTGCAGTGAGGCAAGCCCCCCCCCTGCACCCCCACACTACCCTGTTAAATAAATTTTCCAACTCTGAGATTGCACTACACTGAGGAAAGTGGTAAATTTCCTCTTCTGAGCTGTACGGCAATCTCCATTAAGAACATTCAAAGTTGGAAAACTTCAATATTGTGGTCTCAGCAGACTGAATTTCAAAGTTTTGGAATTTTGACCTTTCAAAGTAAAGCCATTTTATTTGTAGTAGGAAGGAGTTCTAATTTTTAGTGACTTAGTGGGAGAATACAGAATCCTCAACTGAGTTGCTTGTTTTGGACATGGATAGAAAATATTTGTTACTTGAACACAGTAGTATAGAACTGACCATGCTTGGAGCATATTTTTCAACGATGGTCATTTTTCAGGGAAATGAATTAAGTTGTGGAATATCATGAGCTGTGAGTATGTAAGGTAATGGAAGAGTTCTAGCCAGCATGAATCTCTAAGGGATATGCATGTGCTGGGTTTTTAGGGTGGTATTTACTGCAAAATGTACTATTTTATTGTGACATGCATCAAGTTTAGCTTTAAAGGTAATATTGAGATTGATAAAGATGGTGGATGCATGTAGAAGGGATGGAAGTGGGTAAATGTTCCTAGACATGTAATTTACAAACCTCTCAACTTTCCTGATATTTACAGTTGGGTTCCCCAGGATCCCCTTTTTAACATTTACACTCATCTGAGCTTTACAATCACTACATGCCCTATAAGATACCACTCAACAAGCATTCCCATCCACAGAATCCTGGCTCACCAATACAAACATACTCTTCAAACACAAAAAAACAAAACTAATGTTGTTAACCCCTAAAAATCTCACAGATCAAAAACATAAATTCCATATCCTGTCATCTAACAACACAAAATGTGAATGTATACCATAAGCAAAGCTACTAGGAGTCTTACTTTAACAAACTTAAATATGACCAACACCTGCTCCAAGGCATCACAAAAACTATACAGAGAAAAATATTTTCTCACAAAGTCTTCAAGAAAATCCATAGCCATTATTTACCCATGTCCATCCCTTCTACATGCATCCACCATCTTTATCAATCTCAATACTACCTTTAAAGCTAAACTTGATGGAGGATTTTTAGTTGGTACTTAGCTTGATTGATTCATGGTTAGTTGCAGTACATTGGGTGGAGGACAATGGTGGGTGGTGTTACATATGCATCAATGTTAATGAAATTAAGGTGGGTGGGAATTGGTGGTAGGGTGGGAGGTGGGATGGAGCCCAATAAATGTAATGGTGGAAAAGAGCAGGGCCCCACACCCAGGCTATTGAAATGTTAGAAAAACAATCAGTGTAGCAACATTTTTTCAAGATAAAAAGGGAGGCAAATGCTGTACTTCTTCTGAAAGATTTTTTCTGTATGCAAAATATAGAGCTTAGTACTTTCAGAGTATTTAATGGGAAAATTGCAGATATTTCTAAAGAGGGAAAATCTTATTTAAAGTACTACATGTGATTATTGTAAGATGTCATTATAAGAGAGCAGTGACACCTTATGAAATGGCCGCACCCTGGCCCAGCAATCAAGGACCGTCAGTCCTCACCACTAACACCAGAGTGGGTGTTTCATATAAGAGAAAAGGATAACAAATACACACAGTAAAGTACAATTTCCATTAAATGCAAACAGAGATCACAGCCTGGGGCTGGTTGCTCCCTTTCTTTCCAGGTCCCCAATAAGACTCCCCACTGGCACAGCTATATGGTCGATATCCCAGCCTAGCTGGCAAGCTAACCTCCAGTACCCTCTGTGTCCAACCAGAGCTTCATGCCCCTGCCTAAGTAGCTGACACACACACACACACACACACACACACACACACACACACACACACACACACACACACACTTTGAGATAAGTATTTATACAACTTCACAGACACTCCTGGGAAAGGCTGACACAGATTCTCCAGCTGTACCCCTTTACCCAGACTATACAGTAGTAATTACCACCAACACCAGCTAATAATTATCAGCTACCCAAAGGCCCTTAAAAGGGTGTCCAATTATTACTGTGCAATATTATTATCCAATTGGTAAGTGTAATTAAACAGTCTAAGGCTTATTAGAGTGGCCTTGTACAATAAACTATATAAATATGCAATGTACTCTAGAGCTTTACTTATCCCTACACAAACCAGCCACAGGTAAAAGCTTTTTAAAATATATAATAATAAACAATTAAAACTCAGGACAATACTACTACACCACAGTGCTACTCAAGAGTTCAGAAATCACACAGAAAGTTAAAATAAATCAGTAGTACAGTTTTGACATAACAGAAAAACACTTAGTCTAACTTTCTTCTTATTTCCTAGCTATTACTACAAGAAAAAATACTTCTAAAATAACGTACTTAAGACACAGGCAGTGCTGAGGTTGGATATCAAGACAAAAATGCTTAATAATCTCTGGTTCTCACTGTTTAAATTGAAACTCCAGTTCTGATAAACATTACATCATCTTTTTCACCCTTCCTGGAGTTCCCAGGCTACACATTAACTACATTTACATTATCCTACACTTAGAGTAATAAAGAACATTCCACATGTAAATTCAGGTCATTAACTTTAGCCTTAAAACAATAGGCAGGGTGCTTACGCCAGACTCATTGACTCCAAATTCCAACTTAAAAGGACATACAAAACATAATTTTAATTTCAAAGAACATTTGAAATGCTTGGCTTAGCTTTTCTTACAGCAGATGGCAATGTTGCTACAGTCTTGAAGTTCACATTTTACAGTGTTTTCTTTCATTTAAGAAACAAGCCTGTGTTTTATATTTATATTTACAAATGCCAGAATTATGTATCAAATTCTATTTTGCTAGGCTGGCGGCCTTCACCCCTTCTCTGCCAGTCTTCACATCTTACTTGACACTATGTTAACTATATATTAAGGATTATACTGTTTTTTTTTTGTACTTCAGGTGGCAGTAAGAAAGTCCTAAGGAACAAAGGATCATTTGTTGTTAAATAATGTCATAGTGGAGTACTGTAAAAAGGGGAAGAATCTAAGTATAGAATGAATTGGCTACAAAAAAAATTGATATATTCCACATTCATGGATAAAAGGGTGCTTAAAATGTCTAAGATAAACCCTACAGTGATCTAGTACATTACAGTGACCATGAAACAGTGACATACCACTTTGCAATTAAGCCATGATAAAGGACAAATTATTATTCCAAGGATAAAAATTCAAAGGGGTATATTCCAGGTTATCTCACTCTCACCACTGTTATTCTGTCTTGCCCTTATCCCATTAAGCTGTCTACTTTACAGCTTAGGCAATGGTTGTAATTTGGCTCCTTGAAAACAGCAAAGTGTAAAGACTTCTCATCTTCTCTTTGTCGATGATTTAAAACTGTATAGCTCACCAGAAGGGGAACTGAAAGCACAACTGCAAGTTGTCAAAACTTTTTCAGAAGATATAAAAATGTTATTTGATACTGATAAATGTACAAAAGCAACCTTTAAAGCAGGAAAATTGCAGCACCAAAAAACATCAGTTTGAGACAAGAATGTTAATAAAAGAACTTGAGCAAGAGAAAGTGTATAAATATTTTGGAATTGATAAAGGATCAACAATAAAACATAAACAAATGCAAATAAAACTTAATAAGGAATATTTCAGAATACTTAAATTAATCCTGAAGTTAGCATTTGCATCTAGGAACAAAATCCAAGCTATAAACTAATTTGCTCTCCCTGTCCTAACTTACAGTTTTGGAGTGATTGACTTGCCCCAAAATGTGTTGGATAGATTAGGTAGAAAAACAAGAAGGATGTTTCATGCTCACCAAATGATTTATAAAAATCAGTGCATACCAAGATTATATATCCCCCATTCCGAAGGAGGCCTCCTTGAAATTGATTACATGTATAGATCTGCAATCGTGGGACTCCACACATATCTGCTGACCTCACAAGACCCAAATATAGTTAACGTTTTGAAACATGAGGCGAATACATCTAAGATGACTTCCCTGCTTATTCTAGCAGAAGCATATTGGTGTCAAGCAGGAATGGAAATCAAACTAAAAGTAGATACAAATTAGGCAGCAACTGAATGTGCCAAAAAAAAAAAACAAAAGAAAGAATACAAGGTGAAGGACCAGATGAGAAGGCAAGAAATGTGGAAAACACATAAATATAGTTGCAAGTATGGAAAACTTCAGAAAGAACCTCATGTTGATCGGAAACAAACACAGAGAGAGGTGAATTCAAACCAAGAGATGAAAGGTTAATATTGGCAGCACAAGATAGTGGACTACATATATGTTGGTTTACAAAGTCCATTGAACATGTGAGAGAAACAGACAAATGTAGGTTCAGAAAAAACAGAATTAGAAACAGTTGCACACCTCTTTGCTGGTTGTGACATACTAATTGCAGAAAGACTGTATACTGACAGGTATAATAATGTGTTAAGACAGCTGCACTGGAGATTGTGCAAACATTATGGTATTGAAATGGCTGAAAAATACTGGAAATGAACACCAGAGCATCACAGAAAATGATGACGTTTACATCACATGGGATCATCCACTACCAACAGTTCAAAAGATAGATACTAGAAAAATGGATATAGTGGTCCATGAAAAGAAGACAAAAGTAGCACTGATTATTGAAATTGTGACACCCAGTGACTACACTGTCTTGCATAGAGAGAGAGACACACAAAGTCATAAAATATCAGGATTTGCAGGCAGAAATGAGAGCTATGTGGAAGAAAGATACACAGGCAGTTCTAATAGTAGTAGGAGCAATGGGTCTCATAAAAAAAAAAATCTGCAATCCTATTTAGATGTGTTACCAATACATGTAACACCATATGAATTGCAGAAGGTGTAATTACTGGGCACATTGTGGGTGCTGCGAAGAGCACTTCTGGCTGACATGAAAGACTGAAACAATACTATTTTCATGAACTTTAATCATACTTTGACTTAGGAATGTGGTCCATTCCCATCATGGTAGTAGAAATCCAAAAGATTTGGAGAATTTAAAAACAGAAGGATTATGCTGCTTTTTTGTACTTCAGGTGGAAGTACACTTAATGTGGGGATTGAAGTATTTTATTACACTATATTAGTAATGAGAGTCTAGTACATTTTTCAGTACTGACTCTTTGACAAAAAAATTTATTTTAGTGAAGTTAGGATTATGGGACAATGTACCTTTTGGGGCTGAAGTCCGCCAGTTATGAGCACAATACAAAATAAATGGGTAGTTACATATATTAAACAGACATTATTGGTTATTTAAGGATTTGTTTCCATACTCATACTTTAATTGATTGGGGGTTTGCTCTTACTTGCAATGACAGGTAAAGGATGATGGGGCACTTTATATAGTCAGGAATGGATCCTTTGCTAGAAAAAAAAAAGAAAAGAGGTGAGATAAGACCATTGTGTTAAAAGAGAAGAGTAAAGACAAGGTTTAGTTCATGAGTGATTGAATAACCTCCTAGCTATTAGAAGAGGAGAAAAAAAAGAAAACACAGCCATTCTGCCACCATTACCACTATTCTTCTCAATTACTATTAGTATGGAATTCTTTTATAAGGCCTTCAAAGAATGTGGAAGCTGAGCAGGGGAATATTTAGTGTAAGAGAGAGATTAGATGAGAACAAAACCATTTGAATTTGTGCTGCATTAACCTGCTACATTATATGTTCACCCTGGCATTAGTCAATAATTCATATGCTACTTATATTATTTATTTTATTTATTTATTTATTTTACATTTGTTGACCAGGCTAGTCTAGCTGGATATATGTCCATTTTCAGTAGAGGCCAGGGGAGAAAAGCTCCACAAGGATCAGACAAGATTAAAAATATTTAAAATTACAAAATTTTAAGATTAAAAATACAATAACAGTTACAAAACATTAAAGTTCAGTTACAGATACATTAAAGTTCAGTTAAGATGAAATACAGTACAAAACATTAAAGTTCAGTTACAGATACATTAAGTTCAGTTAAGATAAAATACAGATAAAATACCCCTTCCCTTATTTTCACTATTTTTTTTTTTACACTGTGGGAAAGTAATAGAAGGAAGATGGAGATTCCCAGAACAACAAAGTCATTAGTAAGAAATGGGAAAAGAGACTAGTTATAGAAGAGAATAAAATCAGGAATGGGAGAGAGTAGTAAAGGGGAAGTTACCCCTCAAACAGAAGCAGGTAGGCCTCAAGCAGAAGCAGGTAGGATGTCTAAGTCTATCTTGAGTATGCTAAGTCCCACTTAGAGGTAGTAACCTTAGAAGGGACAATAATGTAAGGTGGAATAGCTTAGGAAAAATTATTGATGTTGAAAACAGGAGGGGAAAGTATTAGTCAGGGTTGGTACAGGGACAGAGCCGGCTGGTAAGATAAAATTTAAGATTCTTTTTGAAAAGTAAAGTAGAGGAGATACAAGTGAGGTCACCAGGCAGTAGGTTCCAGCTTTTACCCACAGTATTAGAGAAAAGGGAAACTCCTGCTTTATTATTGGGTTTATGTGTGGATACTAGTATTTTATTAGCTGAGCGTAGATTGGAAAGATTTTTGTATGGACTGATAAGATTTTTAAGAATTGGTCTTTTATCTGGATAATTAAGGATTTTATGGGAAATAATTAGTTGCTGAAATAAGAACTGATTGTGTAGTTCCAGCCAACGGAGTTGGTTTAAATTTAGGGAGTGGTGGGTTCTAAATGGGGAGCTGGTAGCAAATCTGGCTATACTGTTGTAGGAGATTGACAGCTTGTTGAGGTTAGTTTTTGATAGATTTGTGTATATAGAAGAGGCATAGAAGAGAGTGGAGATGAGATGGGTGTGGGCAATAGTAGTTCTGGCTGTAGGAGTGAGGAAGGGCTTAATTTTGTAGAGGGAGCCTAGCTTTTGGTTTACCGATTTTATTGTGGTATTGATATGAGTATCATAGTTAAGGTTGTGGTCAATAGTAACCCCTAAGAGTTTGGTTGTTGTGTCTGGAGATATGACTGTGCCGTTTCTGGATTTTATAGAGAAGTGAAATGGGGTGGACTTTTGTGTAGGAGTAAATAGCAGTAGTTTAGTCTTTATAGGGTTTAGGGTATACTTTCAAGTAAATCCGATCTTACTTTGTTTAGAAGACCATATCAAATAAATATTAGCAACATATTTACTAACTATTGTCCTAGTTTCTTCAACGACCATAATATTGTAGTAGTATATACCCATTAGTGCATCAGCACTAACCAAATATTCAGCAAGAGATGTAATACTGAGTAGTTAAACTTCAGTCAGCTAATGCCCAGAACATGTGAGTAACATCACACTCACACACACACACACACACACACACACACACACACACACACACACACACACACACACACACACACACGTAGATGCCTCTATTACAATTAAACTTTGCACTCATCTGTAGTAAGTAGAAGAAATTAAATTCACAGGAAAATGAAAGGATTGCACACGTACAGAATAAATGTGCCTAAATCATTTGGCTAACCAAGAAAGCCTCTGTAAGAAAATGTATTTACCAGTAAAATATGATGTACAACATATTAGTCAGCTTAGCAACAGAAACTGCCCCAAGGACTACTGTAAAAAATCAGTAACATCTGCTCTAAGACCATATAATTAGACAGCTCAGTGTAAGGTAGACCTTATTGTAGCACAGCTCTCACCTGTCCAGATTTTCACAGACTGTTCAGATTTTTGCCTCATATTTTGGTCTGCTTCTCATAAAAGTGTAGTTTTTAGCAAATCACTGGGAAATAATTGAGGACTGAAGTCAGAAAATAATGGCAGACATTTGATTTTCAGACTTCATATTCTTCAGGAAATTCATTCTAATGCAAAACCTAATATTCCATCAACTTTATAAGTTTGTAAGAGCAATATTTAAAAGTGTCCTTATTTTTGGGCTTTTGTCACCCCATTATTTGTGGCTTTGCCCAGATTTCTTGGCCTAAGAGGTTGAGAGGTATGTGCAGTCAAAAATCAAGCCTAAGTAAACACGTATAGTATACCCTAAATGCAGGTACATGTATCCAAGGGTCTATATTATAAACATGAAAGCTCAGAATAGCAAATACATTTACATCGACACATAGAGGTCGATGTACAATAGCAATGAATTACATAATCAGCGAAAATGAAAACGATGATCGTATTTGTTTGGCCAGCAGGGTGATAGTGGGGATGAGGAAATATATCCTTTTCCCCACTGCAGTGCGGTCACGGAGTTGGTATATTTAAGTAGGGGGGGGGTGTTAATTTAATTTTATTTAGTTAGCTTGAGCTTACCTGCATGGCACTGCTGGATGACGAAATACATTCGGTGTTTTCATTTTTGCCAATTACGTATTTTGGTCTTTTTGTACATCGGCCTTTATGTGTCAATGTACATGTATTCGCTCTTTACAGCTTTTGTATTTATAATATAGACCCGTATCCAATACATGCACTTGGAAATCAACAGAAAGAAAGCAGTATTCAAAATCTAACTATTGTTCAAGTCTGGCATGAAAAACAGTAGTAAGTGTGAGATTAAAACAGTAGTAAAATATGAGCCCAGTAACAGGCTATTACTTAAAATACCAGTATATTCTATCTGCATAAGTATGCTGTTAAAACTATAACTTAGAGCCAACGAAACATATTGGACTTGCAGACATTGTAAGTAACATCTAACTGCTGCTAGAAGATTATGCTGTACATTAAGGGAGATGTTTTCCAGTAATACACTTTTGCTTACAAAGCCAATGAAGGCATTGAGTATCCGAAGACTTTTTTGGTTGCTCCTGATACTTTTGCAGTTTAAAAAAATTTCAAACTTTTGAAATGCCACTGAGTTCAACAAAAACAGTTAAATGGTGCCAAAACTTTCATTTTGTACATACTATGGTGGGACACTGTCTAATCCACAAAAGGAAAATCAAAATGGTGCTTCTTTCTTGCTAGGATTAGTCACATGGTGCTAAGGATCATGGGAAAGTGTAGAACTCAACTGGGGAGGTTATTTATCTTTTTGCTGCGCAGAGCTTCCCCACACCCAGGCAACTGATATTTTTATTTTAGTGAAGTCAGGATTATGGGACAAGCTACCTTTTGGGTCTGGAGTGCACTAGTAGTATGCACAGTACAAAGTAAATGAGTAGTTACATATATTTGAAAGACATTATTGGTTACTTGAAGGATTTGTTTCAATATTCTTACTCTGATTAATTCTTTTTGATTAGATATATGTTCTAGGTAGGACAACGAGTGGTCATTCAGTGTGGTCTTGCCTCAGCTGACAGGTATAGGACAATGAGGCACTTTATACTTTTCACAGTCTAGCAGGACACTGTGAAAGTAGTGTAATCCAGAAGAGGAAAAAATGACTGGTGCTTCCTTCCTGCTAGGATGTGTGTGTGTGTGTGTGTGTGTGTGTGTGTGTGTGTGTGTGTGTGTGTGTGTGTGTGTGTGTGTGTGTGTGTGTGTGTGTGTGTGTGTTTTTGATACATATATTTCTCCCTCTCTATCTATATATGTAAAGAAAAACCCAACCAAACCAGAGTTTTAACTTAAACATTTTGAAATGCAGGTGTATGGGATATGTGCAAATGACCCCTTAAGGACATATGGTGCTTCAGCTAGATGGTTTCTGAAGACCTGAGACTTGTCATGGATACATTCAAGACAGTAAATCCAAACCAAATATGTGTGCATGTGTGTGTGTGTGTGTATGTGTGTGTGCATGTCCGGGATTCATGAAGCTCGGCACAAGGCCGGCGTTAGGCTTGCGCTGACAGTGCGGCATACAGATGGCGCAGTAGTGCCATATGCATATTAATGAAGGCACACTGCCACCGCAGCCACGTGCATAGGAAACGAGCGCGAGTGCATGGGGCATGTCGAAGTGCCGCACGGAGGCATGGAAATGTCGGCTATTGACGTGCAACCTAAAATGCTGAATATTACAGTCGGCCTGCAATAGTAATCACACCTGTCAGTGTCTGTGGATACTGAAACGTATGCAAAGCATGCAAGACAGTTCTTGCGAACACAAAATTAAGAAGCAAACACAAATGCACGTTAGCGAATATCGAGTCTCCATCCTTCGAACAAATGACATTTACAACCGTGTGCCCGTATTCTAATGCAGTGTTGATAGTTATACCAAGTGGAAGTGAAATGCATCATGTTAGCGCATCACCAATAGAGAAGTCTAGGCCAATGGTCAGGGTTACCACCTGTCCCACATTGTGAGGGATAGTACACAGCTGGGCAGTTGTGTCCATACCAAAACCATTATAAATGTAAAATAGCCTTATGTCCCACATCGCATGTAACAGTCACATACAGTAGCTATTTCCGTATGTAACATACCACATGTTACAAGAAATAGAATAAGCAAGTAAACGAAACAGAAGGAGCATTTAAACTGCTACAACAATAAGCTAACATGTAGGCATAAAACAAAAGTATTATCCATTATACTGACCATGGGTATGTGTTGTCCTGTAGAATCTGATTTGTGTCTGGAATATATCCCATCCTGGACATATGAAAATGTGGCAACCCTACCAATGGTCAGAGCATTCGCACAATAACTGGACAGCCTCTTAATCACTCATAAAACCAGTGATCTTTGGAGGAAAGGTGCTGAATGACACTTGAATGACTAATGACAATAATTAAGAGTAATAGATGCTTTTAACTGCAGAAAATGTTTTTATTAATACATATGGCTCTGAATCTGTCAACACATTTCAAGTTAATAGTACTAATATTGTAGAAATGTCCATAACTGTCCCTGATTTGTCATTGCCTTGTCCCTGTCACTGTTGAAATTAGTCCCTGAGTGTTAAAGAGCTCTGTACACATATGTACACCAACCAACTGTCACATTTGTTGACAGTACTAATGAATACCTCTAGTGAAGTCATAAGTAATGTCCAGAATTATATCCATCGGATATAGGGAGGTAAAAGCAGCAGGGATGCGCGGTATACATTCAACTATTCGGGAAATGTAAATAGGTATGTATATATATATATATATATATATATATATATATATATATATATATACATATATATATATATATATATATATATATATATATATATATATATATATATATATATAAGAATGAATGAAATGGTCACAATAAAGTTCGTAATGAATGTGAAAGGAAACACCCCCCACCCTGTATTATGTGTTGCCAACATAATAATCTGGTCAGAGGTGCCTAAACCCCTGCATCTGTAAACACAGATACAATGTTAAAATTGGGACCAACTCTGTCCATGTGCTACGTCTGACATGAGTCCAGTCACCAGTCGGACAAGCCTAAACCCGGATCAAAACATGAACACTCTGACAATCAAACACACGTATGTGCCAGGACTATAAGCTTTGGCGTTCTGAATATCCTTGGAGTGAGTAAACATGCAGCACGGGTTCAGAACAGTAGGGAATAGGGAATGTCGCATGTGTAGTACTGTGGTTTTCCCAGCAGGAGAATGGAAGCCTGCTGTGTAAGTGAAGCGATGAGGCATATGTTAGGGTAGCTATGAACCATGGGTATACATATAAATGAAGCAGAACAGCAACAGTGTAGTGGTTAGAGCATCCGCCTAACGTAAAGGCTTTCCCGGTTCAAGAACGACTATAGCACATATCATTTTCTTGTGTAATGAATGCCTCTGTGCTATAAAGCCAACATTTAAACACGTAAAGGTGAATGTGTGTTTCGCATGGGGCCATTAACCGGATTCCTTCAATCAAAGTGGTACTGTCATAATGAATAAGGCACACATAAGCACAAAGAAGTGGCAGTAAACATATGTAACTCACAATAAGGATATGCAAGTGCACCTACGCAGGTGTAAGCAGCTGCCAGCATAGCAAATGTATGTTGTTATGTACAGATGTAACTTCTATATATATATATATATATATATATATATATATATATATATATATATATATATATATACACACACACACACACACACACACACACACACACACACACACACACATATATATATATATATATATGTGTGTGTGTGTGTGTGTGTGTGTGTGTGTGTGTGTGTGTGTGTGTGTATAGATATATATCCACACACATAAAATAAAGAAATATATTAAAAAAAAATATATATATATATATATATATATATATATATATATATATATATATATACTGTAAGAATGAACGCCGAAAAAAAAAGCATACTCAAGGGTTGTGAAGGGAATCGAAAGCAACTAAAGTATTATATAGTGCTTGCAGTGTATGTCAGATAAAGCTGCACAAGAGTGAGTAGAGCACCGCTATTCACACCAGAGACAGGGTTATACCAGTGGCCATAATATTGTTGAACTGCTACATCAACATTACACACAGACAGAATGTAGTTCATGTTGTGACCACCTACACTTGTAACCCGCAAATGGCCGTAATCCATAACACCAGGAAAGGCACGTATGTGCAAATATAAATGGCAGGAGATCCTGTGAATACACGAGGTGGTACAAAATGTGTGTAAGGCCACAAACGCTCTTGAGAGGGCAATGTGTAAAGGTGTGTCATGGATGCGATATCAGGTGGATAATGGCTGTTACGTGTGGAAAGTCAACACGGGTGGGGTGGAGAAACTATGGCTATGCGATTATGGATACAGGAGTGCCAGGGTTGGTTGTGCCGGTTCCAATGGAGTGGCCCATGTAGGTCAGCTAGTACGTAACAGGTATATATGCATACGCACATGCAGACATCAATATGTTGAAGTACATTCTCTGTAACAAATGCACTCCATTTATTGACATAAATAATATGAATGTGCACAGAAACAAATACAATAGCAGGAATAGCAGGCTGTGCAGACAAGGAATAGATCAAATTACACTGTATCACATCACACTTATCCGCGGTACTCCATACATGAACAAATTGCGACATCTGTCCACTGTATAACGTGCTATATACCGATTACAAGTTAACTGGAGTGAAGTGTCGGTGTCATAATGACTAAAGCAATAGTATGCTGTTGAAGCAGAGATAAAACACAATACACATGTGTAAGTGTGTTTGTCCGGGAAATTTATTGGTCAACGGACATACAGATGTAGATATATATATATATATATATATATATATATATATATATATATACAAAATATATATATATATATATATATATATATATATATATATATATATATATATATATATATATATATTTATATATACATTTATTGAGATATATACATATACACAAAAAAAAAAAAAATATATATATATATATATATATATATATATATATATATATGTATATATATATATGTCATTGTAGATATACACATGTACATAACTAGGTTACGTTACAGCAATTATGGGTAACATATGTTCAGACCGGGCATATGTTACTGGGAGGTCCAATAAACAAACATTTACCTCCCACACTGCCCAGCTAGGCTGGTCAGACATACAGACATGCAATAAAGGTAAATACACCGCTGCTTTCCAAACCACTGGCAGGAAAGTACCAGTGGGAGAGATCTGCAAGGTCTACACTTTAAACATGGATAATGGAGTCCCTTGCGGGACACCAAAAGTTCACCATACAGGTGAACCTGTGATAATCGACACAAGCAGGATGTAGCTGTACATGGAACAGTAGGTTGTGCAAGTGTAATAACACATGGGTTGATAAAACGTATGACATGTGTCCCGAGACGGAGAGACTGGGCAGTGTGTAGGGGTGTGTTCATACCCCAGCTGCGCTCACAGTAAGTATGAGTCAGGAGTGCTGTAGAGGAGTGTCAGGTAGGTGAATCATGGGTATGCAATAATGGGCCTAAGTGTGCAGGTGTTGGTTAGCAGAGATGTATTAGGCCCGCCCAGTGGAAGTAATTAATATTCCTATGTGGGCACTGCTGACGCTCATAGATCCCAAACCTGAATAGCATATCTACTGGATAGTCCGTAAGCTATTTGCGGAACACATAGGGACTATATCAGTGCCCTGTACCCAATTATCATAGACGTCCATGATTACGAATCAGAATCTAACACAGTCCTAACTAAACCCTTCTAGAACTAGTGATATTAGGTCAACAGATGGTGGAATACACATAATGACTGACAACATATATATATATATATATATATATATATATATATATATATATATATATATATATATATATATATATATATAGATATAGATATATGTACGCACACACAGAAAAATATATATATATATATATATATATATATATATATATATATATATATATATATATATATATATATATATATGTTACTGTAGATATACACATGTACATAACTAGGTTACGTTACAGCAATTATGGGTAAGATATGTTCAGACCGGGCATATGTTACTGGGAGGTCCAATAAACAAACGTTTACCTCCCACACTGCCCAGCTAGGCCCGTCAGACATACAGACATGCGATAAAGGTAAATACACCACTGCTTTCCAAACCACCGGCAGGAAAGTACCAGTGGGAGAGATCTGCAAGGTCTACACTTTAAACATGGATAACGGGGTCCCTTGCTGGACATCAAAAATTCACCATACAGGTGAACCTGTGATAATTGACGTGAGCAGGATGTAGCTGTACATGGAACAGTAGGTTGTGCAGGTGTAGTAACACATGGGTTGACAAAACGTATGACATGTGTCCCAAGATGGGGAAAGTAGGCGGTGTGTAGGGGTGTGTTCATACCCCAGCTGCGCTCACAGTAAGTATGAGTCATGAGTGCTGTAGAGGGGTGTTAGGTAGGGGAATCATGGGTATGCAATAATGGGCCTAAGTGTGCAGGTGTTGGTTGGCAGAGATGTATTAGGCCCGCCCCGTGGAAGTAATTAATATTCCTATGTGGGCATAGCAGACGCCTATACCTCCCAAACCTGAAGACCACATCTACTGGATAGTCCGTAAACCATTGGTGGAACACATAGGGACTATATCAGTGCTTGTACCCGATTATCATGGGCGTCCATGATTACGAATCAGAATGTAACACAGTCCTAACTAAACACTTCCAGAACTAGTGATATTAGGTGGACAGATGGCGGAATACACGTAATGACTAATGACAATATGTATGAGTCATAAACAGCATGTTCCTCGACAAATGTGAATGAATACATATGCCCTGTGACTGTCAATGTGTCAGGTTAATAGAACCAATCATCTAAATGTGTCACTCAGGGTTTTATGCAGTGTCCCTGATACAGTGTTCATTCTCCCCCATTCGTATGTGAGGTCTTCTAGTGATGGAAAGCGCATATTCTGCTGACCACCTTAGCTAGATGATAGCATAATAGTTTGGGGTTACCACCTGTTCACCTTTGTGAGGGACACTCCACTCTGGGCAGTTGTGTCCTGCAAAATGAATGTTATGGCACATGGCCTGTGATTTTGGGAAAAGAGTTCATATATTGTTTGTAGTGGTTGCATAAAATGATTTTGTTGTATCTGAAACACCTAGATGTTATAGGGAACAGTATTAGCAACTATAATGCTACAAGAATAACCTTAACTTATGAAAACCAGTGAAGTAGTCAATTTTCTAATGGCTGTGGGTATGTGTTGCCTTGGCAAATCTGACATCTCTACATATAGGTCCTATAGGGCTGCCACCTTTACAAATGGCCGAAGTGGGACCTGCTCTGTAGAAATGTCAGACGTACCAGGTCAGAACGTACCTACTGCCATGCATAGTACAGAAATATACATATTAGCACAAATAAAAGCAGTCAAGTTGCTTATGCTACTTCACATAACATATCGAAGTGTCATTTATACAATAACCGTTACATGCAACTATTAGAGAAACGTAGAATATAATATTGTCCTCTAATCAGGCCATTTGCTATGGCTAGATTATTTGCGCTTGACACATATGAGTAATGAGGGACTGTCCCATGCAAAGTGGGAAAGGTGTTACCCCTAAAGTCTCACTTTGGCCAATTTAAAATGTGGAAACCTACAATAGGTATGCGGTAGCATGACCCAGCAGAAAGATGCGTTTCCAAAAATACATTTACATGTCTGCATTGCAGAGTATTGGTTCCCATGTATCAGCCAGATGGGAGAAGATTGTATGAGGAACATGCATATGATATGATTATGTCACTGGACAGGGTGCCGATTCCGTACAGTCGAACCCCTGCCGTCGCATAATGGTCAGCCATACCCGATACTGTAATCATGTAGTCTGATGTAATAGGCATCGCAAGGGATCGTGCCCACCCAGCGTGAGTGACAAATGCAAGCACCAATGTCGGTGCACGTGCAAGTGAGGGAGCGAGCGGGTGTAAGTGTGTTTGTCTAACAGTATGCAAGTATTGCACTGTTAAAGAAATGTGGAGTCTAAACAAGTATAAGGAGTTGTAACCAGAGGTCAGTAATGCTTAACACCGTGCAAACCCACGTACAACTGGTCCCACCTGCTGGAATGTGCCTTACCACCTCGTATCCAAAGGCCTTGTTCTGGCTGCAAACAAAGAACTGTCCTTTGCAAGTGTTGATAGCAACACCCTGTGCACACAGCTGATTTGAATTACCAATACGCCATGGCATATATACAGACAATAGACAGTACCACACACATACCATACAGCACAGTCATCTAACAGTATAGCAATGTACTGGCAGATATGTCCAGACCACTGGTGTTTGCAGACCTGGCCATCTTGTGTAAGTGTGTGAACATGCCCAGTATGACTGTTACGCATGTTGTCGACTGACATTACTGTCATACCTTCATGTGTTTGAGCATGCCCAGTATGGTCAACTGGATCGCATGTGTCCATTTCCAGGTAGTCAGTACTGTGGTGCCGACCCCTGCGTTGTACACTGACAGGTGGCATGCTGTGTCTGCAGGGTAGCCAACGGTCATGTGGCATTGACTGTTGCTACATTTCTGCACAGTGTGGGGAGACATCCAACTGTATCCACATTCCTACACAGCACCCGGGGTGGTGCACAGTTGTACACTTTTGCTACTACTGTACTGGTATGCCAGGTACTCCATTTCAGTGTGTGGACCTACCTAATTTGCTGGCTAGAGGCATACCAGTGTACTTCAGATCCTAGCTTTAATTACCAGCATAGTGGTTTCAGACGTCCTAGCCTTCACAACCTACATCCAACTGCCTGGCCTGATGTAGTCTGTGTGTGTGTCTGTGGGGGTTGGGGTCATCCATTGGGCATATCCAGAGGCCATTGTGTAGCATTTGTCTGTAGTGGTCTACACCTGACCAGCTGTATGAGACTTGTGGACTGTATGGACACACATGATGTTCAGCCCATAACCTGCAGTGGGATAGGACACCCTGTGTACTACTGGCTACTATTGTGACCCCAGTATGTGCTACAGATGTCATGGTGCCACTATGGATGTGTACTGTCTGCTGCCCTAACAGTCGGCCACCAAATTCCCTTGTATGCTCACATCCATACCATAGCTACAGGTAAAAACACATTCTAATACAACTGCCAGTTGGTAGGTTGATTGACTTACCTTGGGGGTGTGCCAGACCTGAGAATGGTGCTGGAGGGCTGCCTATGTCAGATGCACACAGTGCACTTCCTATACATGGCTGAGCACAGGTAGTGTCATGTTTGGCATCCCTTTTACTGTCTGTGCGAGTCAGAGAGGGTGAAATTCCCTGGGTACCTACTGTGTTGGTGCATATGCCATGCGTTGCCTCTTTGCCAAGGGCAGGTGATACTTTGCATGCCTCCTTTCGCCTACTGGGTCCAGCTCAGGTAGTTCCTCCTCCGAGTCACAGTGTGCCTGTACAGGCTTTGACATTGGTGGGGGGCTGTGTGGCCCTGCCCCATGCCGTTCCTGCTGCAACTGTTTCTGCAGGATCATATTGTGTAGCATAGCACATACCATAACAATTTGGGTGCATGTAGCTGGTGAATACTGCAAGACTCCACCGGATGTGCCCAGACACCAGAATCATGACCTGAGCATCCTGAACACATGTCAATTATATATGTCTTGCCTGTGCGTGTGCCTCGTTATGGTTTAGTTGTTCAGGTGTGTGTGCATTGCTGATGGGTGTCATCAGCCACAACTCCAGTGGATACCCAGCATCCCCCACTAGGTGACTGTAGGGGATGTCCATATTGGCAAAGGTGTGGTACAGCTGCGTCAGATGCCATATATCGGAATCGTCATAGCTTCCAAGGCAGCCCGCGCATACATTCAGTATAATACCCTGGCCATTGCATATGACCTAGCTGTTAGAGGGTATGCCCCTGCGGTTAATGTAGGCCCTACCCCACTCACCAGGTGGTGCTTTGATGTGTATGTGCATGCAGGCTATAGCACACAGTACCCCAGGGTAGTCTGTCATTTGGTGGAGGAGACGCATATTGCTGGTCAACACCTCACGTGTGTTGAGGACATGTATGTGCTCACTGGCATGTGGTGACATGGCATCTGGGAACTGGTGCAATACTCTGGATGCAGATGCCTGTGAGATCCCCATGATATCCCCAGTTGTGCTTTGGGAGGTACCTGTGGCTAGTATACCTAGGCCTACACATACCATGGTATCCACTGGGATGGATTTCCCTCGGCCTGTTCGATGTGTCAGGTGTGGCCAGCACAGCTCAACAAGCTGCTGTAGGAGGTCTCTGTCCACCCCATAGCGCTCCACTATCTCCAGCTCATGTAGCCCCTGGTAGGTTACCCTGGGTCTGTAAAGTCTTCTGTCTCCTCACTAAGGGTTGTTCGGCAGCATTCACATCCTCACCACCCTCAGCCTCCTGCACATGTTGGTCTATGTTGCCTGCTGCAGCCCTTCTCATTTGGTTGGATTGTGTCGAGAAATGTCCCTGCATGTATACACTGGTGGTGTAGAGTGTGGAAGAAACCTGTGTGTATGGTGCTTGGTCACTTTACCATAGTGTTCTGGTTTGGGCTGGCCATGTAATCTGCTGATTGTGCTAATTATCACCTGTTTGTGCAGCTTGTTCACCTTGACTACTCCAGTACTGCTGTTGTCCCTCCCAATTTCACTAGGCAGGTATAGACACACCCGTAGCTTAGGCATGCTAAGGCAGGAGCAATCCCAAGGCAGAGGGCTTCAATGTACGTACAGTATGCCTGACACCCCCCCCATGCTTTCACCTATATTCGAGTCCTGCACCCAGCTATCTATACACATACACTCTTGGGATCTGCATCACACCCTAGGGATAAATGGGATTCACTATTTTCAACCTCATTTACATAGTATTGTCTTCTAATGCATAGTTATATGACCCATACTGATCCTCCAAAATAATAACCACTGCTTGCTGTCACTCAGATCCGCACACAACTGGTTAAAAGTGCTTTACTATCACCGTATTCGATGTCCCTTGTTCTTCCCAGCAACAAAATAACCGGTCTCTACATGACTAGAACACGGGACCCTGCACACCACAGATGATGTGCTTTACCATTAAGCCATGGCAAATATACATACATCCGACGTGATCATGTACAGATCATCCAGCACAGACGTTCAATAGTATAGGACATGTATTCCATCATGTAGATTTATGTGTGCTAATGTCCACATATATATATATATATATATATATATATATATATATATATATATATATTTATATATATATATATATATATATATATATATATATATATATATATATATATATATATATATATATATATTATATATATATATAGATATATACACACATACATACACACACACACACACACACACACACACACACACACACACACACACACACACACACACATATACATATACACACACATACGTAGATATGGAATTTATATCACAACAGTGGACCACATGACACCAAAGCATTAGACAAGAATGAAAAGGAAACCACATGTGCCACCTGCATTATGTAGTGGTGTTACTATCAAGGCAAGTGTGTTTCTTTGCATCACACGGGTCAGACTGTATTAAGGATAAGAGTAGGGCTACTGACATTTACTCATGAGACCTATTGGCGGAGGTATGTGTATGTCTTGCCAACCCAGTCTCTTGGGCGATCATGACATTTGTGGACAGTATATAGGAAAGCAACAAAAGACACTCAACACATCCTGGAGTTAGCCACTCACAGATACCAACACAGGATATGACTGCCAAACGCACACCTGTCATGCCTTGAAATAGAACACCTACCTGCCTATTCTATCACATTACAGCATTACGTAGTTATATAATGCGCTACAAAGATTACTGGATCACAGCACTCCCAGAGGCATACTTCTAGGTGGGTGACATCATCAGGAATGGAAAAGACGCCAATAGGGTTTGTATGGAGAGTGAGCGGTCTAAAAGCATTACTCTGTCCCCAGGAAGCTGGAAATACACACACACTTGGCAGGGCTGGGATTAGAACATAGACCTAACTATCTTATCACACTACAGCATTATGCAGTTACAGAACACACTACCGAGTTTACTGGAGCACAATACTCCCAGAGGCATACTTCTAGGTGGGTGACATCATCAGCAATGGAAAAGACGCCGATAGGGATTGTATGGAGAGTGAACAGTCTAAAAGCATTACTGTGTCCACAGGCAGGTGGAAACACACACACTTGGCAGGGCTGGGATTAGAACATAGACTTAACTACTTTATCACACTACAGCATTATACAGTTACAGAACGCGCTACTGATATTACTGGAGCATAGTTTTCTCAGAGGCATACTTCTAGGTGGGTGACATCATCAGCAATGGAAGACACACCAATAGGGATTGTATGGAGAGTGAGCAGTCTAAAAGCATTACTCTGTCCTCAGGCAGCTGGAAACACACACTTGGCAGGGCTGGGATTAGAACATAGACGTAACTACCTTATCATACTACAGCATTATGCGGTTACAGAACACACTACCAAGATTAATGAAACACAGCACTCCCAGAGGCATACTTCTAGGTGGGTGACATCATCAGCAATGGAAAAGACGCCGATAGGGATTGTATTGAAAGTGAGCAGTTTAAAAGCATTACTCTGTCCCCAGGCAGCTGGAAACACACACTTGGCAGGGCTGGGATTAGAACATACACCTAATTATCTTATTATACTACATCATTACGCAGTTACAGAATGCGCTGCCAAGATTGCTAGAGCACAGCCCTCCCAGAGGCATACTTCTAGGTGGGTGACATCATCAATGGAACAAACGCAGATAGGGATTGTATGGAGTCTGAGCAGTCTAAAAGCATATTACTGTCCTAAGGCAGATGGAGACAAACACACACCAGTGGTGTGAGCCGGACAACTGCCTATCTACGGACCACTATTATAACACTACATAGATAGGAGATGCGCCACAGACACTACACCTTTCAAGACAGTCAATATGACCTTCTAGGAATGTGGACATCGACATGTATGCTGGCACTTACGGTGTACATACCTGTGAACCAGTGTGTTCAATGTAGGAATCCATCCTGAAGTGGGGTATGGCCATCTGTTTCCTGGATGACCACTATCACTATACAGGATTACAGTGGTCATGCCCATACACATAGAGGCACATAACCAACACAAGATGTCACTAGGCATGCTCACACACTTAATAGCAAATGTCCGTTTGGATTGTGTCCATGTACACAATGGCATACTGGGCATGCTCACACACTTAGTAGTGAAGGGCTGTCTTGTATGCACTCTGATTCTAAACACGGAAGGGCACAGTGTGTCGATAGTCATCATTGTTAGCATGAACGCTGCACTACATATATCTGACACCGGTCTTCTACACAACGTCTGCTGCTGTCCATCACCTTAGCTGTACCAATCTAAACCTGGCACACTAATACCACCCGTGGTGATGTCCTGCCAGGAGTGGCTACTTCGCACATATAGTACCATTCATAGATTAATATCCTGAGACCAGGTAAACACCCTGACACCTAGAGGTCAACTGCATTGTATGTGTATGCTAAACAGTGCTAGATGTGTAGCGTTTGTAATCACAGCTGCCAATCTAGATCCAACAATGGGAAATACTGACATCTGTGCAGTGAGGAACACCTGGCATAAGGCTCAGTTGTGCACAATAGCACTACCACCGTATACCTCAGATACAGACATGTGGGCCATAACACCGTTACGGACTGCTCCAGGTGGTAGTGTCCCCACGTACATGAAGGCCACTCACATGTACTGACCAGTACACTCTTAAAAGCCATCACATATGTGTCAGGTGTAGATCACAGTGTCAAATGCCGCATTCTAGGATGTAGCCCTCAGACATCACCATGTCCTTGGACCAGCAACACACATCCATACATTAGTACAACACCATGTTACCCATGACCAGTGGACTGTACCTAGCTCTACAGCAACTGTGCAGACTACCCATGTACTGACAGGGTGCCATCATGTGTTATGCAATTCAATGATACCACTGTTCATAACCAGGTCAGCTGTACACATAACAGGAGCCCTGGGTCATATACAGCTGTAACAGATAACTGTTACTGTACACCAGTAAACACACTCATGTTTGGATATGACATACATGTACCTGCCATGGATATGTACATGCCCCACACACACACAACACATATGTACATAGCATAGCTTTTGCTGTACTTCATGCAGACAAGTGGCTACAGCAATTACACACATGCACATGGAAGGTAGGTCCATTGCTGTTGAATGCTAAAAGTACATAAGGTGTGATAGCAATGTTGACTGAGTTAACATTCCCTCTGTACTTGTTACCCATGACAACTATCATATCATACAACAGTCCATGTGTCATGTATGTCATCACACATGTCCACCAATTGCAATGCATACAAACATGGCTACATGACAGGAATGTTGGACCTACACACATGTACATTAGTGGTGTGCATTCAGCTACCATGCATGTGCAGTAGCTGATGTTTACAGTTCATCTGTGTCTTACTACAACATGTAGCTGCAATGCAGCCCCATCATTGACACCTGTATATGGTGAAATACTGACAGTACAGTAAGATGTACATCAGGTATGGATGGATGTGTGTACATAAAGTGGTGGGCCAACTTTGCAGATGGATGTTTGCTGAAGACAGCTCACAGGTGTGTCACAAGCCATCCTACCATAACATGTGCAAACACTAAGCTATGTTTCTGTTAATAGAAGGTGAAGACATACAACCTATACAGCGGTCAGGGTGTCACTGACTGTACTTCACTTGACACCTGTAACACTTAAGTCCTCCTGTGTGCTTATAGCAGCACAATTGCTGAAGGTAGTGTCGATACACATTGTAATGTGGGCAATACTGCTGCATGTCTGTCAGATGTATCATAAGATAGCAGGTGTTTGATTCACGGTACTGCCATGTGTGTTTGCTTGTGTGTCCATATATGCCATGCATGGTGGGGAATACATCCCAATTGTTTCACACCCCTGTACACTGTTGTAGAGATCTGTACACACTGCAGTGTAGAAAGCAAGACGTAGACAGGGGTGATGTGTGTATCACACAAATGTTAGCTATCTGTATGTGCATGACATAGGTGAATTCAACTGTGGACTCCACAGTGTGTGTGTGTGTGTGTGTGTGTGTGTGTGTGTGTGTGTGTGTGTGTGTGTGTGTGTGTGTGTGTGTGTGTGTATGTGTATGTATGTATGGCTGTCTGGTGCATGGAGTGAGGATGTATGCTACCATAGTGAACAGATAGGACCCCTAACCCCTCCAGGTGATGCAATCTACTACCATGTTGATGCCATCAGTCTTAGGCATTACTAACTACCTGTACATGTTAATTCTCTGTGTCGTGTCATGTGGGTTCACAGTACTGTAATGGTGATTACCACATAGGCAGGATTCCTCACCTCAACACTATCAAGTGTGTGTGTTATAGTGTCATTGACTCCGTGAGTGTGGGTGTGTTACTGTGTTTGAATACCTGTGTGTGTGTGTGTGTGTGTCTGTGTGTGTCTGTGAGTGTCTGTGTGTGTCTTTGTGTGTCTGTGTGTAGTTGTGTGTTCTCATCCTGTAATGTGAATGTGTATTACTGCTACACAGTGAGGCCTCATGCTATCAACTGGCCTCTACCCTTGACATCAGATAGACCGCTGTGTAAACCCCCCGCACCATGTAACTGTACCTGTGATGTCACCCGGTATGGATGTCACGTCTCTAGCCACTGTAGCTTAGTACACAGCTCACACGCTCCTGGATCAGTAGATGCGTAGACATCTTTGGAATGTCAGCCTTTCTAACAGTGAGTTTGAGGATACGTATAGCATGCTGGTATTGCCATACATGCCTGTGAGTACTCCACATTTACCCATGGGAAACTGCAAACACTGGTACTTAATGGCACATGCAATTAGACCTTAAGGAGGGAAGCAGAGCATCATTACCAACATGCTGTTACTGTTGATACCAAGTCACATACTGTGAACATAAAACAATGAATTATAAACCTGTACTACATGGTATGTCTGCTGTGTGTCAACAGTACACAACAATTGTAATATACACTTATCTCCCTATTCTGTTCACCCTGTGCATCAGACCATATGAGCATGTCCCAGCACCGATGGTGTGGATGACAGGGATGCAGCACAGGCATCATCATATGCACAGCATGATAATGTTTGCCAGTGGCCTAGGCTGCACCAGTGGATGACATCATGTGTATGGGTTAGGGCCTGTGATCTAATTGGCCATGTGCGGTTGTTATGCAGGTGAGTGTTGCGGTGCCCTACATATGTTTCTGGTATGTGTGTGTATGTCTGCACACAGTTCTGCCATGTGTCTTGCCTACACAAGGGTATTATTGACAGCTCCAGATTGTACAGACCAGGATTTACAACTCACTGTGTCCGGCCATGGCCACGTGACCTGTGCCTGCCAGGGGTTGCACGGGCACTACCAGACAGAGGTACAGATTGGGTACTGTCTGATGACACATGTCCACTGGAACCGTGTCTCCGCTGGGACCATCCAGGGCCACGTCCATGTTGTATGCTGTGTCCTGGTGTGGACAGCGCAGCACCAGCTGCACTGCTGCTGCTACCGGCACTATGGGAGCGGGCATGTGAGGTAGCTCGTTCACGTAGACCTGCACCATGTGGTGTAGCTGGCCAACATCCATGTGGCCTACGCCTCACACCTACCAGATGTTCCAGCACAGACAGCTCATGCTTGTGGAATGTCATGCCAAGGTCAAGGATTCCAACCATGTCACCCAATCGTCTGTCCAAAACTTCGGCAATCTGCTGTTGACCATTTGCCAATGCCTGGATTTTGTTGTTTAAAGAACGGATAGCAGCCCTCTGAAGCCTCTACCCTTCTTTGTTCTGCCATTCAGCATGTGCCTGTGCTGCCATTACAGTCTGAAACATGTGTCTGGTGACACCAGCTGCTGCGCTCTGTCCTGCAGGTGCATGTCAGCCAGAGGTCCTCCTATGAGCAGCACTGGCCACATGCCTGTGTGGCACATCTGCAGTCATTTGACTGACACCATGATGTGAAGACACACCTTCTGTAGCCAACACACGTTCCTGTTCCAAGCTAACACATGCTAACTGTCCTTCCTCTATGGCCACTGGTGATGGGGTATGTGTTGGCATGAGAACTGCATGTGGGGAAGAGGGGGATATAGGTGGAATGGCAACTAATGGCACAGATTCAGTCCCTGACAACCCTGCCTGTACCTCAAGCATATGTTCATCATCACTGCTAGAGTCTGTGGAGACACTAACATCAGATGGACTCCAGGAGGGTAATGCACCTACATCACCTGTGAAGGCAAACAAAGACTCTACATTACAATAGAGACACACACACAGATGCAGACACAGATGCACACACAGATGCACACACAGACACACACACACACACACACACACACACACACACACACACACACACACACACACACACGCACAGACACACACACACACACACACACACACACACACACACAGACACACACACAGACACACACACACACACACACACACACACACACACACACACACACACACACACCATGCATGTGATTTGACAGAAGGCATGCAACATGCATATGATACAGCAGACGGCATGCAGCTCAGACATTAATAGGGGTAGTTATCATACATCCCTGGGTTGCACACAACAGCAAGCATGTGTCATAGCAGAAGCCATGCATTTCACACAATCATAGTAGTAAGCATGCATCCCTGTGATACACCATGTGGACCAGCACAGGTTAACAGTACACATGGCTGATGTGAGGCATATGTCTTTGACTTAACATGTAGTATGACATGTAATCTGCTGACGTGTGCATTGACATGCATACATGTCTGACACAATGGTGCCCTGACACATGTACAGCGGTGTAATGGTGTCACATTGCAGTGTTGTCTGTACGCCCTACAGATAGAATGCACTTTTAGCAGATGTGCATGACCATTGAAGGGTATTATGAGGCGTCTATATTGCTATACAGTGTGAAGTATAGACACAGTGCCATTGCATGGAATCATGAGGCATCTCTATTGCTATACAGTGTGGAATACACACACAGTGCATAGCCATGACTGTGTGCATACACAATACATAAATACTGTGGATTGTGACCCACGTCGCTGAGGTGTATACACACTAAACCATGATGTGTCATGTGTGACAGGTCACCGAAAGACATACGGATGACACCCCTGCACAACTGCTAACATTTCTTAGCTGCCTGGCAACCATGTCCACACATGGCAGACTTGTCAATGCACCATGTCCCACATGACATTTATGTACCACACACATGAGGTGCACGGCTGACAGTGATGTCCAACAGCAGCAAGGGAAATGTACGGTATCTGTGGCCTGATGTGGTGTCTGTGTATGTATGTGGATGCTGTACAGGTGACTACTGTCATGCTGTGACACAGTCATGATGTTCAACACATCTTATGTGGTTGAATTAAGCGACACCTCTACAAGTTGTGCACAGGCTTTTAGGATGTCCAGTGTTCCACATCTACTATATAACCATTCAACAAAGACTATAGTTAGACCATGTGTAGACAATGTACAACAGGGTGTACACACATACACATCACATCTACTGTGTGTTGCTACATGTCTCTGGCCATCCTCCATGGCCATGTGTGAACATGTGTTGGCCAAATGTTTGTGATGGCCATCTATCTCACATGTCTGTGTTGTCCCATATGACATACACCCATAGATGTCAGATACTCCACTGTCCACAGGGTTATGCAGACAAAGGGTTGTATGTTTGGTTGATCACAAACTGTTTTAATGGTTAACACAGAACACAGAACACAAAATTAAAGCTGACAATGTTAAAATAATGTTTTCATCCTCAACTTCATCAGATAAACTCATCTCTTTGAATTCACCTTTTATAAATCAAGTAATTAGTGCTTGTCCAATATCCTCATAGTTGCAATTAAGTAACAAAGGCATGTCAAAGTGTACGTCACATCCTTTCATAAACTTTTTTTAACAAACTTTTTTAGAATTTATTTAATAAGTAATATGTAATCAATGTGAAAGAAAAAAATATATTTATACAATATATAAATCAAACATGTGGATATCCATATGCCTGTTTTTCCAAACTTTAATAAATATATGTGAGTTTTCATTAAAAAACAGTCTGTGGGCCGGATTTATGAAGGCTTGCATGGAGTCTAAGAGTAGAGTAAGACTACAGCAAGCCAACATGTCCACCGAGTGATTCAGCAACAGCCAGCAGGGGCGTGCAACTGAGCTCTCCAAACTAGTCCTACACGGACAGGGCTGGGATATGCAAATTACCTCAATTACAGGCAAAAGCCATGCAAATGAGGTAAAATTTCTATCCAGGAAACCCGAACCTGTCCGAGTAGGAGAAGTGTTATTTGGAGAAATGTACTCAGTTGATAACTGAGTACGGTTCTGCAAATAGCAAAATGGAGCCGTGTCAGCTGGAAAAAAAGCATGCATTCAAAGGAGGAAGCATGCCAATGGCCAAAAATACAGCCATTAGCAATGGGAAGTGATGCAAATTAAAAATAAAATAACTTTTATTTTTCAATCCCGATTTCCAAGGTTTAACCGTAGCACAGCGCAGCGCCGCGCAAACACGCTGCCCCCTAAAAAGCAGAAAATTAATAATTAAGATCCACAAATGTGGATTTCATAGCTAAAATGAATTTACAATGCAAGGGAATGGCAGGCTGAAGACAACATGGCCACCGAGTAGAGGTTGCTAAGGGGGAAAGCTCAGTCTAAGAGATGTAACTAAGCATTAGTAGGCAATCCTATGCAAATGAGAGTTATGGTAGTGAATCGCAAGTTTACATAGCAAATGAGCGCAGTCAGTGGAGTGTAGGAGTAGGATAAGGGGGGTAACAGAGTAGAGGATAGGTGACATCATGAGGGGGTATGTATGAAAGGAGTGCAGCTCACTGGAGCAGAGTGACATGTGTCAGCTTACATTTACATAATAGTGAAAGAGGTGTGTCAACAGGTAGGCCAGGTAAAGTCAAGAAATTGAAGGTGTATGCTATGGATAACACCAAAGTTTCTTGCTGAGCATGCATGCGCACGTGTGCACATCAGTAAACCCTAGTAAGACAGTGTGCACGCGTGTAGGCATGAGTAAGCATATGTAAGGCTGTGTAAACAGTTGTAAGTGCGTTTGCACTGGTGTGTGCATGTTTTAACAAGAATAAGCAAGTTTTAATCCTTGTAAGCATGTGTGCACGCATGTGAGCTGGTGTGCGCGTGTTTGCGCTTGTTTGCGTGGCGCTGCTCCCTGAGGAAACAGAAAGGGAAAAGGAAGCACAACAAATAGTAGGAAGTTAACCAGGGAGTACTAGCAGAGCTAGCAGGTGAAAACAATCAGAATCAGCCAATTACACAGGCATTACACTAGCCCAGCCCAGCCCAGCACTTAAAACTCAGCAAAAAACATTCCAGTATGTTTTTCTCAGACACACTGCAACAGTGCAGTAAGCTAATAGAAGTGAAATCTGAAAAAGATTTACTGAGACAAAGAAATGTTAGGGGCTGCCATTGCTGTCATAAGGCGAGATATGCAACATGCTGAGGGTGGTGACAATGTAAATGCTGCTGAGCAACCCACAGTGAGGAGACAGAGAAGAGTGTACAGGCCTATGGTAACCTACCAGGGGCTACATGAGCTGGAGATAGTGGAGCGCTATAGAGTGGACAGTGACCTCATGCAGCAAATTGTTGAGCTGTGCAGGCCATGGCTCACACACAGAACCAACAGAGGGGAACCCATCCCAGTGGAAACCAAGGTATGTGTTGGCCTAAGAATATTAGCAACAGGTACCTTCCAGAGATCAACTGGTGATATGATGGGGATTTCACAGGCATCAGCATCTAGGGTACTGCACCAGTTCCTGAATGCCATGGCAGCACATGTCGGTGATCATCTCCCCAATTCCCGTGAGGTATTGGCCAGCAATATGCGTCTCTTCCAGCAAATAGCGGAATACACTGAGGTAGCGGGTGCAATAGACCGCACGCACATTCGCATCAAAGCACCAGCCGGTGAGCGGGGTAGGGTCTACTATAACCGCAAGGGTTACCCTCCATCAACTGCCAGGTTGTATGTGATGCCCAGGGCATAATAATGAATGTGTGTGCTGGCTGCCCTGGAAGCTACCATGACTCCCATATCTGGCATCTGACACAGCTGTACCAGACATTTGCCAATGGGGACATCCCTCATGGTCACCTAGTGGGGGATGCTGGATATGCACTCGAGCCATGGCTGATGACACCCATCAGAAATGCACACACACCTGAACAGGAACGCCATAATGATGCACACGCACAAACATGAAATGTAATTAAGCGTGTGTTTGGGCTGCTCAAGTCACGGTTCTGGTGCCTGGACACATCTGGTGGAGCCTTGCTGTACTCACCAACTACATGTACCCAAATAGTCATGGTATGTGCTATGCTATACAATATGATCCTGGGAAAACAGCTGCAGCAGGAGCAGCATAGGGCCGGGCACAACAGCCCCCCACCATTGCCAAGGCCATCACAGGCAGAGCGTGACTTGGAGGAGGAACAACCTGAGCCTGCCCCAGTAGGCAGAAGGAGGCGTGCCCAGTATGTATTGGTCTTGGCAAAGAGGCAATGCATAGCATATACACTGTCTCAGTAGGAACCCTGGAAATGATACCTCTCTCCAACTCGCACATATAGTAAAAGGGATGCCTAACTTGACACTACCTGTTAACAAACATGTATAGGGAGTGTAAAATGTGCATCCGACATAGGCAGCCCTGCAGCACCACCTGAGGCATGATTGCTATGTGTTAAGCAATATAAAGCACTGCTAAACAGCTCTCACCACTATTTAGTATATGTAAACAAAATTGCACACACTAAGTAGCACAACTACAGGCAATGTTCAGCAATATTGTGCACTGTCTAGCAATGTTGGGCAACATTGAGCAGTGTTGTGCAAGTATGGTCAAATGTGGGTATAGTTCATCAAAAGCAGGTTAGCAAGTTCATATTTTCTTCACTTTTCTTGAAACAGTCTGTTCTGGCATGTATGAAAATATGAAGCAGTGACAGTCCTCGAACCCAGGATACAGTGCACTATAGTCAGAGTACAGAACCACTAAACCATGACAGTATATCAATGGTCAGCTTGTATGAAAAAATGTTGATAGGTCAATGCTAAGTATCTCATGGAAACCTTGCAGGCATAGCATAATCCCTGTTGAGTTAAGACACAAAGGTGAGGCCTGAAGTAATAATAGAACCTGATATTCAACAAACATATAGTATAAATGTTAATATTGGTAATGTTCACACACATCAACAAACGTAGTGGACCTCAGACAGCAACATACTGCAAGGTCACACTGGGCATGCTCACACACTTGAAACTATGAGACAAATGTCAGGCAACAAAGCACTGAAAGTCTGAACTGGGCATGCTCACACACTTAGGGCAAGTTTGAGTACAGCAGTGGGCCACACATATCCCTCGGTTGCAAGTGTCAACCCAGGAACCTCACACTATTCACCAATCCACCATGTGCACACAGTGATATGACAACAGACACAATATAATATAGTGAAATCCTGTCACAATCAAATATGTTGTGCAGACACCTAGGTTGTTCATAGGAAGTGGTAAAGCAAAGAAGAAACAAAACCTGCAATCAGTACCATCACTGAACAATGTGTATCCCGAACATCAGCATAGGTTCAGAGGTTGACACTAGGCTATCTGCCCTAGGGTATGTAGAAGCCTAGCCATAGTGTGTTTGTATTCTGCAATCACGCTAGATCAGTAGACTGTGCCTGTTAATAGTAGGTCACACAAGATATCTCACATATGTTCATTTCATTCTGCCTGGGTCTAGCAAGGACCCATAACATATCCCAGGGCTAAACATGCGATCACCCGTCCACCTGTGAAGATGTCACCTGTAGGTGGTCAACGTGTGTCTGTGCATATGTGAGACTGTGATCACATTCCTGAGTGAGTAGAGCCTCTGTGATGGTAATATGCCCCTCCAGCATGTCCTATTAACATCATTGCTCATGTACCTGTCCCTGGAGCATGTAGCTGTAAGGGACTTTGATATCCTCATGTGGAGCCTGTCCATCAATGCTCTGATGGACATGGCATCAAACAAAAGGCACAGACTGCATCCAGGTAGGCAGTAAGCAACTGAGGAGAGCTGGGGTGACCATAGCCAAACTGTGCATACCATCTGTGTGAGTCCCTAGATCCACTTGGTTATGTAAATCTGTGTACATTCCAGTTGCTGCAGGTGTTGGGTAAGGTACATCCGAAATGGGCCATTGTATCCAAGCATGTGCTTGATGACTATAGGGTCACAATGACCCCACCTGATCTGGATGTAAAACTGTATGGGATAAGGTTGCCTAAATAGAAGGTGTGTCCAACAACATTGGCAACGTGAATGTCAAATGCAAGAGTACCAAGTATTCATGTCCCCAAATCGCAAATCACACACACTGTACGTGATGTATCATCACCTATGTGGTAATGTGTGTGCACGATGTTACTACCAAAGGTGATGACTATGCATCTAAAGTAAGGTAGCTGTAGGCCATGGCTCTAGCACCAGTCATCCATCTCTGTGAGACCCTTTCTGAGGATGCTTGTGCCAGCTGTGGAGTCGATTATGGCACACAGTTTGCAGTCATCTGCAAACATGGTTATCCATATTCCTCCTGTGTTAGCCAGTATGTATCAGAAATATATACAGAACAAGAGAGGTCCCAGGACTGAGCCCTGTGGGATGCCACATGTAACTGGTGTATAGTCAGACATGGCACCTGCAATACTGACCATGTGTGTGCTATCCATGATCCAGTTAGCAATCCATCTTGTGACATATGTGTAGATATTGAATCCGGTGATCTAATGTGTAAAGGCCAAGTGGGGTATTGTGTAGAAGTGGTGTGCGAGCTCCAGGTAGGCTGTGTGGACAACCCTGTGTATGTCTATGGACCTGTTAACTGTTTAAAGACATCACACATCTGCAAGAGGCAAGATATGCCCACAACAATACCAAATTGTGTAGGATCCAGTGTCTGTAGGTTCACAATGTGTATGTGTATGTGTTCCATGATGATACATTCCATAGCATAGCAGACCAGGATAGTTAGGCATATATTGTGATAATGTCCAGGGTCCCTTGTGGCACCAGCACTGTGAAGCGTGTACACCGTAGCTGTACGCCATTCCATGGGTACACATCCTGTAGTAACTGTGATATTGAACAGTGACATAATGTGAGTGTGAAGTTTGTCATGAATCTTGTGTATGCCACAGTCTGGGACACTATCTGGTCCCACTGATGCTGTGTTGTCTGCTATGGAGAGGGCAGCACACACATGTTCATCTGTGATGTCAGGGAGGCTACACCCTGTTGTGATGGACATGTGCACTGCAGGGGGTATGGTGGGGAAAAATTCCCACTGAACCTGCTGTCCAGGATGTTTGCAATGTCAGTGGGTTCACTGTATCATTTGTAATTATGCAGTAACTCACAGCATATCTGTGAGTTCCCACCCAGGTCCCTAACATAACTAAATAAGGGCTTGTGATTGTCCATAGTGTCTGTTGCAAGTGTCCGTTAGAAGTGGGCCTTACTCGACTCAACAAGTGATCATATCTATACCATAGTACTGATCAGAGACGGCTTCCTGATTGTGATTGTGCTCTATAATGTAGTAGCCTCCTCCTGTCCCTGTATAGCTCAGTAATGGCTGTGGTCAAGTAGACAGGTCCCCTACCTTTGGAGGAGTGAGTCTTGTAGTTATCTGGGATATCATGATCCATGAATTCCAGTAGTTGCCCATAGAATGTGCTTGTAAAGTATGAAGTTGTCTGAGACGTAATTAACACTGTCCCAGGGTCATTGAGGGATACCACCTCAGTTTGTAAAAGTGTGACATTTGCTCATGAGAAGTATGTCACTGAGATCACATAGGATGTGTGTGTGTATGGGATATGTATGTCTAGTGAGATGAATGTATGTTCCGACCTTAACAATTACAGGTATACCTTTGTTGTGGAACATAGAGTCCCAATGTGGTTGATGATCAGGTCCCACATATATAGCCTCCTGTGGGTGTGGTGACCAGGTCTGCCCTAGCATTTGAGTGTAACAATCCTAGCAACTGTTGTGCGAGGGTGTCACTGCTTGAGTAATATACCCAGTCAATGTTTGTGTATTTGAAGTCACACAATATAATGGTGTTTGGTGAGACCTTCACATTCCCCAGTGTTTCCAGGAATAACGACTGTTGTGCCCATGTTTGGAAGTGTGGTCTGTAACAGTCTACAAACTGAAATGCAGTTTAGCCCACCCTCAGATGCACATGTATGTTCCCCAATGCTTTGTGTACTGCTACCAACCTGGAGGTGTGTGTATGAATGATGTGTATGGATTCCCCCCTATTGTTGTCCGGTCTGAGTCTTGTGTCTGAAAACCATGGTATGATGTAAAACCTGTTAGTGCTGCTGTGCTTTTGTGAGCCTGAACCAGGTGTTTGTTACTGCACATATATCAACAGATTCCATACTGATGTGAGTCCTGAGTGCATGCATTCTGAGGGTTAGACATCAGTCGTTGAGCACCATCACTGTCCGTTTCCTGTACCCTGTAACGTCTATGGCTGTGGTTATGTTTTCTGACCCTCGCTTCAAACAGCCACTATGTGTGTCAAGAGCCTAAGGCAGTCTGTGAAAGACTAGGGGTGACAGGTGCATGGTGTCCATAGCGAATGTACATGGCATGTTGAGCATGTAATCCCAGGCTGACAGACACTGGATCCCCTGTGAATGACAACAATATGTTAGGCAACTGTTAAAAGTGATCATGTCATCTGTATACTGTGACATAGTACTTGGTGAGGGTAAGATGCTACACAAGGTCAGGGTCATACTGTCCTAGGCTACATGATCAGAGAGTCCCTCTATGTCTCTTGTCATGTAGTCCAGGAAGGAACGTCTGAGGGTTTACTCACCAGAATGGTCAATGATGGAGCCATATTTGTACTTGCAGTGGACTGACAACAGTGCATGTGTCATGTGGTATATCCTGGTACCTGACACACAGCACAAAGTGACCTTCACCTTGTTCAGCCTGGTGAGTGGGATGTCAGTGTGACGGACAATTACACTCACCTAATACAAGTGTATGAGGTGTGTTGTGTAGGCCTAAGGGCAGTGACTGTGTGGCACAATGACTTTGTGAACTATGTGGTATGTGTGTATGGTTGTGTATTAGTAGTTGTTTGTGTGTCTGCTTTGGATGTCTCAAATGCTTAGGCAGAGTATATTTAGATGCTCCAAGTATGTCATTGTGTGTCAATGTATACAGTTTGCTGTTGTCATAGGTGCATGTGTGACTGTATTTGTGGTGTGTGTGGTTACCTTCACCACCCGATAGACTGTGCCAGTCATGGCTTGGAAGAGCTCAGCCTCCTGTCTGTCTATACAGTTGCACCTCTCACAGATATCTGAGTTTGTTGGTAAGAGGACAGTGTTACCTGTGTACATAAGGCAGTTGTAACAATGCATCAGAATTCCAATATGCACCTGCTGGACTGGAGATTACACAGAAAACCGACCTTTGGACATGCCAGGATATGATGATGACATACACTGTTGACTGATCACAAAGGATCAGTAGTGTGTCAAGTGTGTAAAAGAGTATAACAGGGTTTTAGTGTTCAGGTTTGTTGTTGCTGTGGAAAGATAATCTGCAAAGGAGTACAGACAGAAACATTACACCTCCTTCAGCTATGTCAGAAATATCAATGTGCAGTCATATATGTCCTGAGTCAGGGTCAACTGTACCTGACTGACAATGTCAACATCCTGTCAGACAGGCCCATACATACATACCCACCTCCCAGTGACAAAAGGCCCTAACATCATACCAGGAGATATCACATGAAGAATGTGTAAACTGGTCCTCCCAATGCCAAATGAATCTCATCACGTGGATAACATTGTTTCCCCATATGTGTCATAAGTGAATGACAGGACAAACAGACACTGCATCCGAACAGTCTGTTGAGCCTCACACTGTCTACAGGATCTTACACCACTGAATGTGTTACAGCAACATGTGGCACACCCCACAAGTGTTGGTGCACAACACACCATGGGAACTATATTCCTATAAGCCTACGAAGTCCGAAATGCTAGTTCATGGAGTCCATCATGATTGCAGTCAGGAACAGAGATATCGTAAAACGACAAACACACAACCCAAATGTCTGTGGTATGTTAATGAGCACATCATGTTCCCCAAACCTGCTAGGTAATCGCAAGGCAGCCACCCAGGACATACATCACTGACAGGAGCAACACAGGTCCCACATAGACTTTGAATAGCCCTTTACCAACATCACAGACACATGTGGTATCCACAAAACCTACAATCCGTGAATGAATATGTATTGTCATATGAAGGAATGGTAATATGTCCACAGATAGATCACACCAGGTATGAATTGTGTATTCCTGTTCAAGATGTTCACACCTGCTGACCCACAAGGTTCATTCCTGGGATTGCATAAAAGTGCACACACATTACCATGTCCAGTCTGATGATGTCAGCAACCTACAAATATAGCATGTGAATATAAACCAACCAATAAAGCATGTAGCATGTCGTGTTAATGTGTATCTCACTAGTATCATAACATAGTTAGGTAGGTATTTGAATCCTGCAATTGCTGAATGTTCCTGTGCGAGATTGTCTTTCAGAAGAGTGGCCTTTTTGGAGACTGTGGAAATACATTAGGAGTGGTGAATACCTCTTTGCCAAGTGTGATGATGTCATCATCCTACAAATAGAGCTTTGGAAATGATTGCTCCCTGTTATGTTAATGCGTATTTCAGTAGTGTCATAACATAGTCAGGTAGGGGTTTGAGTTCTGCAAACGCCAAGTGTGTGTGATTTCCTTTGAGAGGAGAAGCCTTTTTGGAGACTGTGAAAACACATTTTAAAAGGGGTACATCCCTCTTCAGAAAGTCTGATGATGTCAGCATCCTACAAATATTCAAGGAGAACAGAAAACACCTTGTAATGCATATAGCGTGCCATGTTAATGTGTATCTCTCCAGTATCATACCATAATTAAGTAGGGGCTTGAATCCTGTGTGTGTGTGTGAGATTGCTTTTGAGAGGAGTGGCCTTTTTGGTGACTGTGGAAATACATTAGGAGTGGTGAATACCTCGGGGTGTGTGTGTCTGATTTCCTTAGAGAGGAGTAGTCTTTTTGGAGACTGTGAAAACACATTTTAAAAGAGGTACATCCCTCTTCAGAAAGTCTGATGATGTCAGCATCCTACAAATATTCAAGGAGAACAGAAGCCACCCAGTAATGTATATAGCGTGCCGTGTTAATGCGTATCTCTCCAGTATCAAAACATAGTTATGTAGGGGTTTGAAACCTGTGTGTGTGTGTGTGAGATTGCCTTTGAGAAGAGTGGCCTTTTTGGAGACTGTGGAAATACATTAGGAGTGGTGAATACCTCTTTGCTAAGTGTGATGTGGGTATGTGTATGTGTGTGATTTCCTTTGAGAGGAGTAGCCTTTTTGGAGACTGTGAAAACACATTTTAAAAGAGGTGCATCCCTCTTCGGAAAGTCTGATGATGTCAGCATCCTACAAATATTCAAGGAGAACCGAAACCTCCCAGTAATGCATATAGCGTGCCCGTGTTGATGCGTATTTCTTCAGTATCATAACATAGTTAGGTAGGGGTTTGAATCCTGTGAATGTGAGTGTATGAGGTTGCCTTTGAGAAGAGTGGCCTTTTTGGAGACTGTGGAAATACATTAGGAGTGGTGAATACCTCTTTGCCAAGTGTGATGATGCCAGCATACTACAAATAGAGCTTTGGAAATTAATGATCCCAGTAAAGCAAATTGCTCATTATGTTAATGCATATTTCACTAGTGTCATAACCTAGTTAGGTAGGGGTTTGAGTCCTGCAAATGCCAAGTGTGTGTGTGTGGGGGGTGTGTGTACGTGTGTTATTTCCTTTGAGAGGAGTAGCCTTTTTGGAGACTGTGAAAACACATTTTAAAAGAGGTACATCCCTCTTCGGAAAGTCTGATGATGTCAGCATCCTACAATTATTCAAGGAGAAAAGAAACCACCCAGTAATGCATATATCATGCCGTGAATGCGTATCTCTCTAATATCATAACATAGTTAGGTAGGGATTTGAGTCATGCAAACGCTGAGTGTGTGTGTGTGTGTGTGTGTGTGTGTGTGTGTGTGTGTGTGTGTGTGTGTGTGTGTGTGTGTGTGTGTGTGTGTGCCACAGGTGGTCAATGCAGTGTGGGGTTTGCTTTTACTACGGTATGACATATGTTTCAAACAGTATGTGCATTGCACACATCGGGTATCTGTGTGCCAAATAGATTTGTGTACATGTGACCTCAATCAGTACATAGGTGTGAAGCCTGCATACTACATGAATACATTTGTAGCCTTCGACAGATTGTGCCGCTGCTTCTCAGATCATAGGTCACATATGTATGTATGCATCAAGACCGGCCAATGTAGTGATCCGTGGCCAAGGACATCCCTGCCACACACACCCATGGCACATACTATAGAGTACTGTGAGTGAGGGTAATTGCTGGGGTATATGTCAGACATGTTCATACACCACAACAACTGGCAATAATGGACAGTCATGATAGGTGTGCACCAGCCCTGTGGATATGCATGCAGGCCCCTAATGTATGTGAAACACCGAGGGACCCCACAATACCTATGGATATGTGAATACCAAGGGACAGATGACATAACACGTGTCTGTCTGTACACATTGGTATCCAACATACATGTTCAGGATTACCACCTATGTGGTACTGTCGGGATAGTATGTATAGTAAATGTGGATGACTATGCCATAGATGGCATACTGCTATACTGCATGTATTGGACAGCAGGTGTCTGTCTGTATGATACCCTTGTGTAGGATATGCGTCCCATCCGGGGAATGCAGTGTAGGCCAATGCATGCATTTCCAGATGTGGATGGACATATCCCTAGTATGTTTTCATGTACCGAAGAGGGCTTTATGCCACACAGGTGTGGTCCCAGGAACGTGTGGCGGTCAATACCACTGGTTACTGTTATAGTATAGTACTAGAAGGATCCAACTGTTACTGAGTTCCCTACAACTGTGAGTCATTTGTCAGGACATCATCTAATGATTGGTTATAGTCATGCTGTTGAGGTGGTGTATACTGCCAGACTGCAGATCATTGACAGATATCAACGGTATCACCCACAGCATAGTGCCAACCCATGTCATACACACATGTGTACTCATGTTAGTACATATCTGTAGTAGAATGCATACTGGCCATCGGAAGATACCATGAGATGTTAATGTGTAGAACAGGGTATGTCACACATCCCACGTCTCCACTATGCACGTACATGCAGACAGTGCGCACACACCATTTTCACAGATGTACACCTGCTAATTTGTAATGCACAAATCACACACATACTGTCCACTTACTAACACATGCTGGCAACATTGTACACTTCAGCCAAGTGGCACATGGGTGAACAATACATACTCATACCTAACACTGGTGTAAACAATGCTACAATGACTATCAGAGCTGTGATGCATAATGCCTGCTCAGATATACCTACAAGGATATCAGTACACCTTCCTGTTGGCAACTTGCTACTATTGTTACACTGCTATAATGTCACCCTGTGCATCAGAACCATGTTAGCCTATTCCTGCATCAATGTGACAGATGACAGGAGGTGGCACAGGTGTCATCATATGCACAGGGTGTGTTGTAGGTTTTCCAGATCCCGACATTGACCCATTAAATCAGCATGTCTGTGTGTGTGTGTGTGTGTGTGTGTGTGTGTGTGTGTGTGTGTGTGTGTGTGTGTGTGTGTGTGTGTGTGTGTGTGTGTGTGTGTAAGGGACAACAGTACTGCATGGGCCAATGTTGATGTAATGTGTGTGTGTATGTGTGAGCCCTAGTTGTATGGTAAATGTGTGTGTGTCTGCATGCACACAACTCCACCATGTGGCTGCCATATACGGGCGGTTGTGGAACAGCCACAGACTGTACCTGCTAGGCTGTACAGATCACTGTCTCCAGCCATGGGCACCGTACCTGTGCCTAGCAGGGGTGCTATGGGCAGTATAGGGTACCAACCCTGAGTGGGTGCTATCATCAGAGGCAGAGGTATGATGACTGGACCCATGTCCCTGCTGGGATTGGCCAGCACCATGTGCATGTGGTATAGTAGGACAGTCAATGGACAAGCCAGCCCCAGCATTGCTGGGGCTGGTACTGCCACTACGGGAGCGGCTGTGATCCGTGGTCCATCCGCGAAGACTGCCAGCTGATGCTGTTGCTGGCATGCATCCACGTCGGCTTTTCATCCTTCCCGCACAGTCCTGGCTCATGGCTAACACATTGTGGAGGACATCTAATGTCTCCCTCCAATGGCTATCAATGACCTCGGTGTAATTCCGGATGGCACCGGCAAGGTCACAGATGCTGTCATTGATAGCAGTGTAATGGGCCCTCTGCGCCCTTAGTCCTTGTCGGGTGTACCGTTTCATACATGCCTGTGCCTGCATTACAGCCCGGAACATACTGGAGGTTGTAATATCTCTGGGAATACATCTGACAGGGGCAATACGACCAGTGGTGCTCCCCCGAGAACCCCTGGACATCCACCTATGTGGTACCATTCCGGTAATCTGGCTATGGCTGCTGTGAGGGGATGCATGTGCCATAGGTACCACACTCTCCTGGTCAATGCCAACTGTATGCTGTCCCTCAGCTACTGCCATTGGTGACAAGGGATGTATTGGCAGTATGAGTGTGCACATAGATGGGGTTGACTGCTGTGTACTGTCGATTGGTGGACCAATGACAGACCCTGTCAGACCTTCCTGTGCCACAATACATGTCTCATTATCTCCACTATTAGTGGCAGTGACATCAGGTTCCCTGCTGCATTCAGCCATGCCTAACTCAGCACCTGTGGAAGGAAGACAGGAAATGCACTTTACAATCTGTACATGATGTTAGCACACATGCACACATGCACACATGAACACATGCACACATGAACACATGCACACATGCACACATGCACACATGAACACATGCACACATGAACACATGCATAGATGAACACATGTACGCATGCACACATGCACACATGCACACATGAACACATGCACACATGCACAGAAATACACTGCTCACCACAGCACATACACACACACACACACACGAGCAATCCAACACATACACAATAGTGGGTGATGGTGGGTGACAGTATCACAAGGCAAACAGTCACCACACATGAGTCAGCAGGCAGACCATGTGTTGCTCAAAACCATGCAGTGCAAGTGTAGACAGCCCTATCTAATGACATTATACATGGCTTTGATGCATGTGTGTAGTTGTTCAGTGATTGGCTACACCCTGGTACACAATGTGTACATGGACACAACATTGCTGTGCAAGTATTATCTGCTCTGCAATGTCATGTGCACCATCACTCAATGGTATACATACCATGGCTGCATGTGTTATCTGTGTGACACATAGATTGCCGTGTCTGATGACAGTGTCTGTGTCCATATCACATAATAGTGGGCAGAGGTGTAGCAAATGCATGCAATGTACAGACATGGGATGAGTGGTGCATGTAGATGTGAAGGAATCCCAATGCATGACATGGACATTGCACAGTGGTTATGGTGCGTGTGGGACATATTGCAGATATGTTGTTGCCAGCCATGTCATGGCATGCTACACAACTGCAACATTAAACACCACACATACCCAATGCGTGTCATGTGACCTAAACACCCAATAGCATTCCAGGACATATATGTGACTCTTTGTACAGATGGCAACTGTTGTGCAAGATGTGTATACTAGCATATGTAAGCACACACACAACATGCTATGCATGGTGTGTATCGGTGCATATGTTTGCACACACAGAACAATGAGGTGCACAGCAAAGACTGCTATGTGTAGTACTGTGGTCACTGTAACTGGATGGGGTGTAGTACCATGTGCCTCATCATCATCATGCATCTTGTGGTCACTCATGGCTACTACTGTGTGACAGACCACTGCCTAGCATGCTGTACCTGAACTGCAGTGCCGTGGATACGTTCACTATTACACAGCCACTTTGTACATGGGTGTATGAGGTGCACAGTAGAGAGCATTGCCTAACATGACTGTGTTATGTGTTGAAGAGTGTTGCCCAGCCCCATGATAGGCCTCTACCCCTAAGGTACATCATGTGTGTGTGGATGACATGTGGGATACTGACATGTGACCTTACAGCAGGTAAGTGGTTATGCCATATGTAGCATGACTTTGTGTACTGCATGTGATAAATGTCTTATGTTGTGCACAGGTGTTGCAACTATGCCTATCCAATGTGCAGTACAGGGTTGCCACAACTGTGTGTAATGCTCTGTGTATTGCATGTCATTGAGACAGCTACTGACATTACTGAGCTGTGCAACATCTCACAGCAAACATGCACAGCATGCATTATGCGTAGGCGTGTTACGTGTACATGGCCTACACCTCACCTATGACATGCATATTTCATTACCAACATTGCAGGTATAACACACTCACCAGCATGGATCGGCTGCCCTGCCATCACACCAGAGGGACCTACAAAAATATGAGAGGGTTCATCAGTGGCCCCAACTGTGGCATTGCTACAGTGGGTATGCTAAACTGCAGTACAACAACAGTCAACAGTCACAGGTGTAGGGATATTATACAAACTATCCGTACTGCACAACAGTAGGCAGCAAAACTGCTAAACACACAGTACACATCTCACGTACACATAATCTAACAATACAGTTAAGATAGGCATGTTACCTGTTTTCTCCAGGTGGATGTGCTGGGTGGCTCCGGCCTCCATTACAACGCATGTCAGAGGTTGCTATAGCTGTTGTCCAGGAGACACCACGCTTAGGAGCAGCTCCTCCGCTCTGGTGAGGGGGTGATGAATGGCCACCCCACCACCTCTGCAGTACAACAACAGTCAACAGTCACAGGTGTAGGGATATTATACAAACTATCCGTACTGCACAACAGTAGGCAGCAGAACTGCTAAACACACAGTACACATCTCACGTACACATAATCTAACAATACAGTTAAGATAGGCATGTTACCTGTTTTCTCCAGGTGGATGTGCTGGGTGGCTCCGGCCTCCATTACAACGCATGTCAGAGGTTGCTATAGCTGTTGTCCAGGAGACACCACGCTTAGGAGCAGCTCCTCCGCTCTGGTGAGGGGGTGATGAATGGCCACCCCACCACCTGTGGCAAGCTGCTGTCTTTGGATATCAGACGCACGCTGCCAGACTTGTCTAATTAAATCACTGCAGTGATGGCGTACTTGCTCATATGTCCGATTATGCATGCCTATGTCATTTGCCTGACTAACAAGTTCCTGCCACAGCGCAGTCTGCTCCTGCTGGTGCTGGCTGCTTCTGGAGAAGAGCATAGTGTACTGCTGCAAAAGGCTGTTGAGTATCACCTCTTCCTCATCCGCTGTGTAAGCTGGGTTGTGTTGGTGGGCCATCTGGCTGAAAAAAATATGAACAATATGTGTGAGAGTGTCCTGTGGCACACTTTACACCTTTACCCACAGGTATCACTTTACTGACATATATACCATCCTGTTGTCTGTCAGTGGTTACACACATTCAATAACACTTATTGGTTCTCAGGCCACAGCTAACTAACACTGCCTGGCAGAACCTATATATCACACCACTATACAACACTACCCGACACACTGTCTGTGACACATTGCACAACCTCAAGACAGGGGTGTATATCACACCAATGCATGAACAGAGATGTCATCCATTGCAATGGATGTAAAGTACAGGTACAGTAGTATCAATCAAACACCCTAGTCATTGATGCCATAGCACTGCCAAACAGATGTGTCCGGTTGTTACTATAGGTGGCATACTGCTGTAACAGACTATATATGTTGCTGGATACACACTTTAACCCTGTAACACACATATGATTGCAGCCATTGCACAGGCATAATCACACACACATCAGGCAAACATACAACGCACCACTGTATGCCAACACAGATGAGCATTACCTGTGTACCATATGGTGCTGTGTGCCACTACTTACACACCCTTATGCCTGCAGTCTGATCTCTGTGCAGACTACAGGAAACACACATGACGGTGTTTCCAAGCAATGTGAATGCACACCATACTGTGCTGTTTAGCCCTACAGCTTCAGGTAGTACTACTGTTCATATTGGTGATAGATTCACCAGCAGTACCACTCACTAAGCATACATGTATTGCTTTAGCCTACAATGAGACACCACATTTGTCAACAGAGAACTACGTCACATCATATGCCGTACTACTATGTCTGCCTAACAGTACATTACACATCAGTTGCTGTCCTCACAGCTAGGATAGGCATTACCATGTCAGATACAACATCACACTAAGCTAGCACACATTTACAGACCTTGCACACATTCAGCTTTTCACTTATTCAACCTCACATAGCTGCTATTGCATTAAGTACATGTGTGAGTGCATAGTGTCATAGGTAGGTGATATGCTATTGGCCCTAGGGCCTATGGCAGCCTAGCCATATGCTACCCTGGCCTTTGACACACATGTACTTTGATTTCACTTGCCCCTACCAACCTGAACCACAGAGGTGTTTCCTGGGGTGTATTAACAATCTTCCACACAATCATCAGGGGTATTTATAACAACTGCTAAGGAGGAGCCTTGTTTGCCATTGCTATGTGGTCTATTCCAGTATATGGCATATGTCTGAGATGGGAACCTATCCCTCCAGCATGTGCTGTTTAGTGAGCTGACAAGGTTTAGGGCCCTAGAGTGTGTAGCCCCGAGAGATTGTGATATGTTGCCATGGTGGTTGTCATCCAGCTATGGGTGTGACATACCTCTGTATGTCTGGCAGAGGTCACCTCTGTGTGGCCAGTATGCAATACAGTGTAGTTGTGGTTTTGTGAGTCAGTCTGCATAGGGCATCTGTTTGCGGACAGTATTAGCCTTTGGGAGGTCTGTCTGTGGCCTGTTCACCTGGTGTAGTTGTCATGTGAAGTACATACCACACAGGGCATTGTGATGAGTAGAGGGGAACTCTACCCTATACTTCCATAGATGGCACACATGTTGTCATGACACATACCACACAGACAGATTACAGGTGTAGTGTGGCACTGTCTTCATCAAAGTGGAGGCTACTGTCCACCTGTGTCCCATGTTTCCTTATCACACCTTCACTGTTAGGTAGATCTCTGCCTATGTGGTAGTTAATGGGTACACTGTTTTGGGAAGGTGGAATGGCACTGCAGTATCAACACTTGTCTACAGTCCATGCCTTGTTCACCACACACCTGTTGTGGTACATATGACCCCGTGTCTCTCTGTCTCTCTCTCTCACTCTATATGTATGCGACAGTTGTGGGATGTACAGGTATATGATTACATTATATGATTACATTGCACAGTGTTGTGCAGAATGCATGTGGGTGTTCTCAGCCGTTGTAGCATTAGCAGGCCTCACTGTCTGTAACACATCAGATCTGACAAATCTGTCCCACAGCATTTAACCACCACATAACATATATCAACGCTACCATAGCTGGCCTTAGGCATAGGCCTACTGGGCGGCCAACTAGGCTATTTGTGTGCCAGATTTACCAATGCATGTCAGCCATTTCACAACTGTTTAAGACTGCTGCATACTTCACAGCTACTGGCACTTCCTTCATCCACTTTATATGGGACTGCACTACTGGGGGTTGTCAGCACTTACTACAACAGAGTAACATTTCTTCACTGCAAGGGTACAACAACATTTCTGAGTAACTGTCACATGCACACTGCAAGTATTATACCTTTCTTATTTACATTAAACTCTTTTCTACAGGCTCTCTCCTGTATTTGACATTACACTGCATACAGTAGACCTATTCAGGAAATGTTATACCTTTATTGATAGGTTACAAGACTGTTTTACAGGCTCACTCACTTTTTATCAGTGCATGCAGAGGTAGTATTCCAGACATGTTTTTGCTTTATTCATGGGTTACTACACTCAATTCCTGGCTATCTGACTTATGATATGTAACAGTACATGCAGATGATTTATTCAGGGAATGAATGTTTTATACTTCACAGCTACTGCCACTTCCTTCATCCACTTCCTATGGGACTGCACAACTGTGGGTTGACAGCACCTAATACAACAGTACTATTTATTATTGCAAGGGTACAACAACATTTTAAAGTAAGTGACACAGACACACTCCAAGTTTTATACCTTTGTTAATTACACTGAACACTCTTTTCTACAGGCTCTCTCCTTTACTTATTATTACAGTGCATATGGAAGACATATTTAGGACATATTATACCTTTCTTGATAGGTTACAACACTCTTTTTCAGGCCTGCTCACTTATATGTTATGACAGTACCTGCAGGGATAATATTCCAGAATTATTTTAGCTTGATTGGTGGGTTAGTACACTCAATTTCTGGCTCACTGACATTTGTTATATAACAGTACATGCAGAGGATTTAATCAGGACATTTTATTGGTGTATTATTGGGCTTAAACACTTTTATCATGCTCACTCACATATATCATGCAACAATACATGCAGAATATTTACTAACCTGCCTGGTGGTGCAGCCTTAGCAGCCTATCTGCATAGGCTTGCTGATTTATAGCGCGAACACCTGCAGCTGTGGAGTAAATAAAGGGGTATTGAGACATACCTATCCATTATTTAGACTATATTAGCTTATCTTACATACTGCATTCCATGGCTACCTACTTAGTAGTGGGGCATCCCTCATTTGATGGGCCTCCTGGATCCACTGGTGCAGAAGGTCCTGCTTCCGCCTCTTCAGGTCTGCATGGTGGTGATGGACCTGCTCACCTTATACTCTGTTCCTTGGAACTGGCCCTGTAGGATTCGAGTCTCATGCCGATGGACTAGGAGCCAAACCATATATCTTGACTCCTCGATGCCCCAGCATTGCACTCGAAAGCGTGTACCCTCTCCAGCACCAGACATTCTAACTGCAGATGGGAGCTACAATCAGTTATGGCGAGTATTCCCACCTATGCGGCTTAAATATGCCGCATTTCACACACCTTTCTGTGATTGGCCATTTTTGAATATTCTCGGCTGACTGCAGACATACTGAGCAATGGTTAATCAAACATTTATTACTATATATATGTTAACAGTGGATGTTTATCCTAAGATGTTGTGGCTTAGTGGTTCAGTACTTTGATTTTGGTGCACAGTGTCCTGGGTTCAAACCTTATCATTGCATTTTATTTTACTACTGTCCAGACAAGTTAGGGGGCGTGGCTGTGTTTAAGCAACTTTGCTCTACGTTGCTCCACGTTGCCCGACGGTGCACTGGTTGGCATGGCGCGCACCTCCGCGCAAACCGATTGTGCTGGGTAAAGCGATATTTAGCTTTGGGCAACTATTTTGCTCTGGGTAAAGCGTGATTTAGCTATGGGCAACTACATTGTGCTGGGTAAAGTGCGCGTTAGCTAGGGGCAACTGTATTGCGCTGGGTGAAGCGCTGCTTAACTGCGGGCAATTTTATTTTGGGATCCTTTGAAATATTTATTTTATTCACTGATACATTGGCCATTTCACTGCTTTTTAGTTATGTTTAAACATATATGTTGGGTATTATTCCATATACTGATTTAAAAAAAAAAATATGAAAGGGAGTGGTGGGACTCAAACCGTGAATGCCTCTTCTTTGTGCGAACGCTCTACCATTACGCTATTGCGGTTTAGTGTGATTTGCATAAACATTCTTTCTTATGCTCTTCCATGTGAGAATTGCTAACTGTAGCTAAGCAATGGGCACACACACGCACACACGTGCAAATACGGGCAGCTATTTTGGGTATTTAAAAAAAAATTATGGTTATGCGTTTTAGATGTGTGATGGGAGTTTACAATATCAGACAGTGAGGTGTTGGGTGCAGGGACATTTGACCGGACTTGCTCTTGTTTATTTCCTTTTATTTTAAACACTTGCAGGGGCGTGGACATTTAGACTGCTCGGCAGTTGGACACGCCCCCTGCTTTCTTATACGGTCCGTGTAGGACTTATGGTTGGGTCAGTGTGCCCTCATGCATATTCATGGCATGCTGACATCATACCGTTCAACTGCAGCCTCTGAGTAAGACTTATTAAGTCTTATATGGAGGATTCGTCTATCCGGGGGGGGGGGTGTATATAATTTTATATAAAATGAACTTCTGGTTCTCCCTTCTGGAAGTATGTATCATTACAAATACATAAAAAAATGTGTGTATAAAATAACAAACATAAATAAGTTAATATCCTTAAAATTTTAACATTATTGCATTATTGATTTCCTAATAAAACACCACAATTATAAATACATCAGTCTCCTAAAACCTAAGAGTGTAACAAACCATTCAAAATAGCAGGCATACATTTATAACTTTGCAGATCTCAATTTTAACACTGGAATAAGAGAAATCATATCATTGAGACCTGGAGGTCTACTGGCTTCTAATATTATTTGCTAGTATAATTCTCTATATTCTACAAGTGTTTCCCACATTCCACCCCTAGGTTCAACAGCTACTGTTTCTAAAATAAAGAACTGAAATTCTGCTTGTTTACATGCAATGCTGTGCTTATATAATGCATTATTTTCACATTTGGTTCTAATGTCATAAAGGTGCTCATAAATTATTTGCTTAAGTTTCCTTTCACTCTTCCCAACATAAAATGAATCACATCTTTTACATAGGGCCAAATAAATAATACCTATGTCTATTTGCACCTCTCTCAAGCAAACTGCGAACTGGTATATTGTAAATATGAGTTTGAAAAGGTTGAAAAACAATTTAATTTTTTTCGAAGGAGAATATTTTAAGCAGTCTAGGGGCATTGCTATGGGTGCACACTGTGCTCCTACATACGCTAATGTCATAATGGCCTACTGGGAAAACAAATATGTATTAACTTCAGTTTTTAACAGCATGTGGACATTTTACGGCAGATTTTTAGATGATTTTTGTTTTTTATGGAAAGAAGATGAGGTCACTTTTAAGTTATTTGTTGAATATATTAATGGAACAACAAATTTTTTTAAAATTTACATACAATTTCAACTATCAAGAGATAAATTATTTAGATGTAAATATAACTAAGACTAATGATGGTTTTACATCCAAAATATATTGGAAGGAGACCTTTTCAAACTCATATTTACATTATACCAGTTCGCACCCACCCCATCAAAAGAGGGGTGTATTAAAAGGTCAATTAGTACATTTACGTAGGATGACCTCTGACGACAAAACATTTTACAGTGAGTGTAAAGCACTAAAAGGCTTGTTTTTAAACAGATGTTATCCCAGTGAATTGTTTGACTAAATATGTAAGGAAGTAACTGGAGAAAGGAAAGGTAGATTTGCCCCTATTTTAGGTAAACCAGAAAAAGCTGCTGTACAAAAAGTGGTTAATGTGAATACAAATGACCAGTACAGTTTGGGGATTACAACTACATATGATGGTCAGTCAGGATTAGTTAGAAGAATTGTTGACAAAGAGTGGAAAAATTTTGCAAAATTGTCTGATTTAAAATATATTTTTGACAACGATTTAAAGTACACCTATAGGAGAGGTAACAACATAAAGAGTTTGCTTGAGAGAGGTGCAAATAGACATAATTTGGAGAAAGGTACCAAAAAGAAAAAAGGTTTATTTAAGTGTGGAAGTTGTAGTTATTGCTCGCATCTTATAACAGGAGAATCTGTATATTTGCAAGCAAAGAAAAATAAATTGACCTTAAGTACCTTTGCAAATTGTAAAACCAAAGGTATTATTTATTTAGCCCTATGTAAAAGATGCGATTCATTTTATGTTGGGAAGAGTGAAAGGAAACTTAAGCAAAGAATTTATGAGAACCTTTATGACATTAGAACCAAATGTGAAAATAATACATTATATAAGCACAGCATTGCATGTAAACAAGCAGAATTTCAGTTCTTTATTTTAGAAACAGTAGCTGTTAATCCTAGGGGTAGAATGTGGGAAACACTTGTAGAATATAAAGAATTATACTGGCAAATAGTATTAGAAGCCAGTAGACCTCCAGGTCTCAATGATATGATTTCTCTTATTCCAGTGTTAAAATTGAGATCTGCAAAGTTATAAATGTATGTCTGCTATTTTGAATGGTTTGTTACACCATTAGGTTTTAGGAGACTGCTGTATTTATCATTGTGGTGTTTTATTAGGAAATCAATAATGCAATAATGTTAAAATTTGAAGGATATTAACTTATTTATGTTTATTTTATACACACATTTTTTCTGTATTTGTAATGATACATACTTCCAGTAGGGGGAACTGGAAGTTCATTTTATATAAAATTATTTACACAGGCTGTTTTTAATCAGAACTCACATATATTTATTAAAGTTTGGAAAAACGGGTATATGGATATCCACATATTTGATTTATATATTGTATTATATTTTTTTTCACATTGATTACATATTACTTATTAAATAAATTCTAAAAAAGTTTGTTAAAAAAAGTTTATTAAAGGATGTGACATACACTTTGACATGCCTTTATTACTTAATTGCAACTCTGAGGACATTGGACAAGCACTAATTACTTGATTTATAAAAGGTGAATTCAAAGAGATGAATTTATCTGATGAAGTTGAGGACGAAAACTTTATTTTAACATTGTCATCGTTAATTTTGTGTTCTTTGTTCTGTGTTAACCATTAAAACTGTTTGTGATCAACTTGCTGGTTCCGAGGTGCTTTGTTTTTAGTTTTAGTGACTTTTGCACCTTCCGTGGATTTGGTTGTATGTTTGGTATGTGGGGTATGTTTTATGGGATAGTGAGACAATGTTGCAGCCGGACCACTACATGTCATGGACATGTCAGATGGCACATCACAATGTGTGCACTCATTGCAGGGGCATATTCCACAATGGTGAATCCAGTGGGCTGCCCATACTCCAGCTCACTGTGTAGTACTGTTTGCGTACCCCACATGTGTTGTTCTGATGTATAGTACATTTTCCTACATTGAACAACACCTCCACCGTTGTATGCACAGCTGTTGTCCACACATCTAGCAATGACAGTTTCTGTGGTTTCATGTCTGTGTTTCATTTAGTTTGTATGTATTGCACATGGGTAGCCAGTGTGATTGATTAAAGATGAGACCTGTATATCGTGACTGGACCATACATTATGTGTACATGTGTTAACTAGCCACATGGCGAATAGATCTGTGCATTAACAAGCCCAATACTGATAACTGTCTCACCTGCAACGGCCTGCTGTCTCTGCGGCACGCCAAAGGTACCTATATAGGGGTGACACAGCAGTATGATCATTATCCATAACTGTATGACAGCTACAGGGTGCGAAGTGCATGTTAACACATTCACCAGTACAATAGGATATACCATGGAGTATGCGGCATGTGTGTAAACATACCGTGCATATGATGTTACATTACATATTGTACAGTGACACATGCAACTAAATGGGATATAATAGTTATATGTGCTGTAGTGACTTACCAGGCAACTCCAGGCTCGGTGGTTGGGAGACACCCACCTCCATGATGGCAGATAGAGTTTGTGGATGCTGTTCTGATGGCATCCCCAGGCTGGCCAGTAGCTCCTCGGTACGTATGAGTGGGGGCTAGGTTGGTGGCCCACCACCTGTTGTACCTTGTTCCCTGGCGATTGCATTTGCATGCTGTTTTGCATGTCTGATCAGGTCTATGCAGTGTCTGTGCACCTGCTGGTAGGTGCGGTTGTGGCCACCCACATCATTAACCTTCCTGCAAAGTTCCTGCCACAGGTCATCATGATAAAAAAGCACAGCGTTGCGAGTCCACAATCCTTATTTAATGTTAAAAAATCATAAAACAAACAGGTTAAGCGCTTTCATCAATTAGTATGACTTCTTCAGAACAAATTATCATTGTAAATTTTACTTTTAAATACAAGTTGCTGGTCTGCCATTGGTTCTAAACCAACCAATTCCATTTGTGGGAAATGAACATACTGAAGTATACAAGCAGGAGTTAGGTGCAAAAAATATATATAGATAGATAATTTCATCAGAAATGACCATATCCACATAACATAAACAGAAAAGAATACAAGAATACTGTCACAAAAACACTTAGTTATAGCAAACATTATTAACACTACTATACTTGATTTGCCTTTTCTTTAAGAATTGGCATTATAGTAATATGCTCATTAAGCCCAGGTGGATAATCAGCAGCTAATCTTAACTGCCACAATAACTCTTTCTTGTATAATGCATTTTGCCAATCACCACCCCTTGCTTCAACTGTTACAAATTCAAGTACACCAAACTTAAAACATAAATAACCATTACATACAATGCTATGCTTATATAAAGCATTAGTATCTTTTTTATTTTTGATATCATAGAGGTGTTCATATATTCTAGTTTTAAACATTCTCTGTGTCTTACCTACATAGAAGGAATAACAGGTGTTGCAGATGGCTATATAAACTAACTTGTTGGAACAACAACTACCACTTTTTAAGAAAACATGACTTTTATTTTTATTATCAAGGGAAATAGAAGAATCTTGCAATATATATGAACAGTAGGAACACCTCCCACATGGTCTACTTCCACATCTTTTATCATGTTTAGTACTACAACTACTACCTGTCTCCATTAAAGACTTGAGGTTGGACCCCACCTTCGTAGAGAAAATGGGTTTGTCACCCAAGGTATGAAAGGCATCAGTATTAGTTTTAAAAACGTTCCAATTTCTTGTCAAAATTCCTTTGATCTGGGAATATAAAGGATTATACTGCACTACACATGCTTGGTGAAAATTGGGCACAGACTGCAATGTTGTCTCTGTAGGTTTTTGTTGAATGTTTTCCCCACCATTGCCCAATAAAGGTACATAAATATTACCCCATTTATCTAGAACATCCATAAGTATAGGCTCAATAAAGTCACTTGGGTAACCTCTTTCTAGAAACATGCCCCTCAAATTTCCAAATTCTGCTATAACATCATCTCTCATAGTTGTCATCCTAGCAATTCTTATGGCTTGGCCCTTTATAATACTTTTCTTCTGATAAATAGGATGATGGCTAGTATAATGCAAGTAATTATTACAAAATGTGTTCTTAAGGTAGATTTTGGAGATGAAACCATTCTGATCTTTAATAATCTTAGTATCTAAAAAGTTGATTTCCTGTTCATCAAACTGATATGTAAACTTCAGATAATCTGTAGTTAGATTTAAATACTGAACAAATTCTGTTATTTTTTCTTTACTTCCTTTCCATAAAATAAAAATATCATCCAAAAATCTGCCGTAGTAAGTGACATTGGTGAAAAACAACTCATTTTGGAAAACATACTTATGTTCCCAGCCCAACAGGACTAGGATCGCATATAGGGGGCGCAAGCTGCGTCCATAGCTACACCCTTAAGTTGCTGAAAATATTCACCTTCGAAAAATATGTAATTGTTTTCCAATATAACACTCATTAGCTCACATATAAGCAAATTTTCATCAGTTGTCAAAGATGAATAATTGAAAAGTACCTCCTCAAATAGGCACAAGCCTTCTGTTTTCGGAATACAGGAGAAAAGCTCCTGTACATCTATAGTGAGAAAAGAGGTATCCACTGACCATAAGTCTTTACTAATCTGTTCTAAAAAGTTCCATGAATCCTTTAGTAAATGGGGGAATTTATTCATAATATGCTTTAATTTCTTATCCACATAAACTGCTATATTATGGGTTTTGGAACCCACAGCTGCTACAATAGGTCTAAATGGTGGTTTCTTAAGACTTTTATGCACCTTAGGTATTTCAAAAATCACTGGAATTTTTGGATATTTATTAAGCAGAAAATCACAGTCATCCCTGGAAATTCTCTTATCCATTAAGTATTCATAAAGATATCTATCTATTCTACTATATGAAATGTGTATCTCATTTTTGGAACACAAAGAGTAGTTGTCTGTTACAAATAATATACTTTGCATGTCATTGATGTAATCTTCTGACCTATATAGAACAACTCCACCACCCTTGTCTGGAGTCATAATTCTTATACCCTTGTCAGCCTTTAAATAATTTAATAAACTTTTCTCATTATAAGTTAAATTATTAAATAGTCTTCTTTTCTCTCCCCAAACTTTATATAAGTCGTCTTTTACTAACTTTTCATAAGCAGCAACCAAAGGATGCAAAGGAGGGTTAAAGGTGTTACTTCTCTTAAGAGTATCTTTTGACACAGCACTGGGGGGCTTCCCTGAAAACAAAATGCTCAAATTCAATTTTCTCAAATATAACTGCAAATCAACCAATACTCCAGCTATGTCAGGTATTTTAGTTGGAACAAATTTAAAGCCCTTGGAAAATAAGGGCCTCATCCTCCAAGCAGCTATATGCTGGCAGTCTTGATCGAGGCATATCTGGAAGACATAATGATAGAGACAGGTCACAGTATCTCAGAGATGCACAGAGATACAGCTGCACATACGTGTGTATTACATTTAGTACATATGAATAGTTGTCTTTGCAAATCTTCCTGACACTGACACCACTGACATGTTTGTGTCACACACATGTAACACCCGATGGGGACTGGATATTATCACCATATATGTGTGTCACCTCATTACATTGCTCATACTCCATGTGAATGCTGTGTTGATGTGGGCATGTCTGTTTGACTGTACTGGTGTTCTTACCTATCAGCACATGCCTGGATGTGTCCACATTAATGCTGTTGACCTTTATGCTGTGTATATATCACATATCAACACATACACTGCCTTAATGGACATGACCTGTGACAATGCAGACATGGGCACGGAAACCTTTACATGCATGTATTTTGCCATATACATCTACATGGCACTGTACAGCAGTTCAATATCCTGCCACGTATCGCCTGTGTTGCACATGTGATACACATGGTACAATGGCTAGCCGGATCGTATTTGCAGGAATGGTTATCAACTATAGCATATACGGCCAAGGTCATGTAGTAGTGTGTATGCCCTGAGCCATGTATGGGCATAGGATGTATGGTTTTCTAGCTGTATCCAACAGCCATGTTCCCACCGCCAGGTGAATCAGTGCCACATAACTGATCCACACAGTTAATGATACATCTATCATACGGTCATCACACCATGTCTGACAAAGATGACATGTGCAGCTTTGCTGGACAGGGTTGCATAGTATGGCAGGAGTATGCAACGTGTATGGCACAGGGATCTGTCCAGCATGTGGCAATCCTTGTACTAGGAAGGTGGCTGTCCATGACGTATGTTTTTCAGATCAGGATATGTACATGTAGCATGTCCAACATCACAGTGTTGGACATGTCTTTATACAGGGTAGGCAGCATGCTGCATAGTGGAGATGAGGATTGTGAAGGCTGGTGTCGCCCATCCAAGCATGGACAATACCCCTTAAAGGTGATATGTGAGCCGATATTGGTCACTTGAGTGATGAATATGGCTGTGCAATAATCTCCATGCTCATGGATGGCACCCTGTCATGACTAGGGTTGCCTCTTATGACTACCTAATAGGCCTGGGGAGGTCATTAGCTCAGGGAGCTAAACTGCACAGCACCATCCCTTACACACAGTGTCCATTATGTTGACAGCTGCCTAGGTGGTAGTTCATGGGTACAGGGTTATTAACCTAGAGGTGACAATGCAATATGCAGCTGTCAGATTGTGCACATATGTCACGCACTTCACCCACAAAGCCCATTCTGTATGTTGTCCACAACACTGAGTCAGCTATTGCTCCTAGGTCATGGCCATTCACATACTTACATACACAGATGCCTCCCATTTGTCTGTGTGGTATGGGCTACAATGAGGGGGGAGTACAAAACATTAACCCTATTTTACTGTAGCTGCCACTGGTGTGATATGCACATGTCACTCAGACACCTTTTCTCGTGTTGGTTCTGTCAGCAAGCCACTGACAGAACAGTCTTGTGACATACAAAGGTACATTTTGTATACTGAGTGTAGGTGGAACACAGTATGGGTGATGATGTCCTATGACCTGTCACAGGTATGATATGCAGTGTAAAATCATCCATACTGTCATCTACATCTGTACTGCTAACAACATATACGTTGATTAAGGTTCATGGACTTTCAGACCATACTCAGCAGGGTAATAGTGCAGTGCCTCCCATTATGAGTGGTGTCTCCACTTTGTGGGTTGTGATAACTGTTGGTGTGCACCATTCAGTGTTTTCACAGACTGACATGAACCTATGTTTTACATGATGTGTATGTGTAGAGCAAACTGTTTTGCCATATGTGTATGATACAACCAGGGATGTGGACAGGTCACATGCAGCCAGAGCGTACCTTGTACCATCATAGTTATGGTTACAGGGGCTCTGTAGTGTTCATGGATATGTGATTGTGTACCTGTTGGGGGGGCAGTGAGTTAATGTTATCTGACACCCTATCTGTACTGTTTATTCATGCTCAGCACTTATTTAGAACATGTAAGCACTTTATGAGCTACTAATTACTATAGCACTCAATCCTACTCATTTCCTACAGGTAAACACTGTTTGTACTTACATTTCCAGCTTGCTTAGAGTAAAACAGCTGTTGTACACATTTACCTCACATATCTAGTGAGAAATGGTTGAATATTCAGGCATGTCCAAGTGTCAATTCCCAGTGTTATCGCCTGTCTATATCATGAATATGGGCATCATGAGGCAATATAGCAATTGTCTCATGTACACAGTCAATGCTCACCTCCTAACATGCGACACTACAACCTGTGAGAGATGCACATATGTAGCCATGCTGGAGGTAATGCTCTCTCCAACCCAGACTGAACCTGACAATCATGTGTGGATGTTAAACGTTTGAACCACACCACACTCATCACATAGTCTCACTATATCTCCACCACCACAGGCCACACATAGTAAGACTACAACATTTGTGGAGCCTCTCAATACTACTTTGTGTAGGCAACAGAGGACTCCAAAGCAGAAACGCAGGCAGTCCCCATCACCAAACCCAACACCAATTACTTATAGCCCACAGACTCATGTGTGCCCATCATCTACAGCCAATAGGGTGATATAACATACCCAACACACTAGTCATAGGTGACTCTGTAGGTGGTCACACTGATGTCCCACACAGCAGGCTACACAAGGTGATAGTCACTTTCATATGGCTGTCGGGTAGCAGGATCTGCAACATAACCTATGCACTCAGGTCACTCCTCAACAGGTACAATATGACTGTCATTCTCCATGTTAGTGTGAATTCCCTTAGATGTAACTTCCTGGACTACATGTACAGTGACATGCAATAGCTCTCCAATCTTGTAGCCCAGGCAGGTATCACCCTAGCCCTGAGAAGCATTCTGCATTCGTCCAGACTGATAACGCAGTACAACGACTGAATTATTCACTTCAACAGTTGGCTATGCTTCTGGTGTCATTCCAAGGGTATCCAGTATCTGTCTGCTTTGAATGACATGGTCGACAGAACACGATGCTTTGGCACAGATGACCTGCACCTATCGGCCCTGGGATTACGGATAACATCTAAGGCTCTTGCTGCTCCTATAGTGCCTGTTTTAGACATGGTTCAAATAACATATTCACCACCAGAACAGGAACAGGCAAACAAATCCTGAGGGTAATGTTACTCAGTGCTTGACATCTTCATCTCAAATGCACTCACCTGTGGCAGTCCTTATAATGAACCACCTCGATATCTCTGCAGTGACTGGGACCTGCTTCTAGGCTCCTGAGAGCACCCCTGCACTAACAGGCTGTTATGCAGACCACACCTTTCAGCCATGTAACCAGGACTGGAACACCCACGGCAGAGGTGTGTCAATATTTCACAAGGATATACACACCTCCAGGCTGGTTGTTTAGCACAATGCATCAGAGGTAATCCAAGTGCAACTAACTGTGGCCATAACTGCTATACAAATTGTAGATTGCTATGGATTCCACACCATACCCCATGGATAACGGCCCTCACTTCTTGGTGTACTGAAAAGTAGGGTTAAAACAGGAACTATTAATGTGAGACTGACACTACCCCACACTTAACTGGGATACCTACTCATGTATCGACACATTAGGCCAATGTTTTCTGGGATTCATAACCTCCAATCGGCTGGATCAACCTATCCACAACACCACCAGGGCCAACAATATCCTAGACCTGGACATTACCAACATGTGTGACTGGTGTTCCACACCTGGGGTTATCCCCTAGTTGGTCAGATCCGAACGTATGCTAATCACCCTTGTTATCCACATCCCGGCACCACACCCTTCACGGAAAACACAGTACAATATTTCTACAAAGCCAACTTCAGGCTTCTTATGATAGCAGTAGTAAACGTCATAACACCCATGCAGATGGACAATATAGTTACAAATGCTGAATCATACACAACTGCACTTCATTAGCACTTACACGACTGCATGGATCATGCTATCCCAAACAGAGCCATGATGGTACACACCAGATAACGGATGCCACTCTGGGGGTCCACTGCCATGGACATAATGTACAACAGAAGGAGGAGACTGTTGCATAGTAGAGTACAATCCCATGGGTGGAGTAGCTCCCTGGTCAGCCTCAATAGAAATCTGAGATCCCTTATCACATCCTCCAAAGCTAGCTACGTAAACATTCCTGTGACTCATACCAAGGACTACCAGAAAGCGTTATGGAGGTATGTCACTACTCTCGATGGTGATACCCACATCTGCTCTGACATACAGCGGTTAGGCATGAACATTACAGAACTGACTGATATTGGCAACATCCTGGCAGATAGGTTCAGTTCTAACTTTACACCCCTCTCAAAAGGCCCACATCTATACAGGAACAATGCAGAGTCCCTGCAGTCACAACTACGCAGTTCAAAGATGCACTCTCTAAAGCCTGGAACACAGACTCCATGTGACCATCCAACATCACAGGCTGCGATTTACACAAACCTCAGAATGACATGGCTCTCCATTTGGGCACCAAATTCACTAATAGCCTTGTATCAGGCATTGTGACACCTGAATGGTGCACAGCAACAGTTATCACACTCCACAAAGCTGGCACCAAAATGGACCAGAGGAACTATTGCCCTATATGCCTGACTAGACTGTTCTGCAAGGCTATGGAGCACATCATCATGGAAGTCATTCACAGAGACACTGGTGGCCTCCAAACCTTTGATACTACCCAGTTTGGATTAGTTAGGGCCAGACCATGACTCCTACACCTGATGGAGTCCTTTGAGACAGTTACCAAGGTAGTAGATGAGGGTATGGAGGTCCACACAGCCTTCCTTGTCCTCTCATTGGCTTTCAACACCGTTCCCCATTCTGGTATTGTCAACATACACATCCACCTGCACATCAACCCCTACGTCATGAGATGGTATGCAAAGTGGCTCATGGACAGGACTCACACAGTGAGGGTAGCATACCCTAGTTCCTACTGTAAATCAGTTACAATTGGCGTACCCCAGTCCTCAGTCATAGGACCCCTCATGTTCGGTATATGCTTCTCTGAGTTACAGGCTAGCACAGAAGGACTTTCCCTGAATAGGTTTGCAGACGACTGCAAACTATGGGCCATGATTGATTTACCAGCTGATACAGACACCCTCCATAAGGGTGTCACTCTGATGGATACCTGGTGTCGATAACATGGCCTCAAGCTGCATGCCACAAGGTGCATAGACATCCCCTTTGGATTACACCAATCACCCACTGACTATCACATAGGTGGTAGTCCCCCTACATACATAAGACATGATAAGGGATCTTAGAACACATGTATATAGCACCCACTCCTTTGATAATCATATTGCCAAGGTGGCATGGATATCCTTCTACGTGGCCACCCTATTCTGTAATGGGTTTGTAGCCGGAACAAAGGCACCCATTGTACCTCTCTACTCCTGACTTATGAAACACGTTCAAGGATACAACACGCCATTTGGGGTGTACTTTACGAAACAACAGCAACGGAATACCACAACATTAACACACCAAGAGGATTACTGACCTCCGAAGGATGACGTATGCAGCACAACTACAGAAACCCCAACTGTATTCATTTGCATACTGCATACTCAGTGGTGATCTCTGCTGAACATACAAGGCCCATGTCCACAACAACATTAATGGATATGCTCCACATAAGCAACATAAGCAAAAGCCACTGAGAGCAACATGCTCTGGGATATGTACCCAAATGCAACGATGACTAGGACATGCTGGAGGGATACATTCCTGAACTGGACACTCATCATGCTTTGGAACATGATTCCTATGTACATCAGGCAGGGACCCTCACTAGCACTCTTCAAGAGATACCTCGATTGGTGGATGGGAGACAGACGTGTACGCCAGGGATCACTGCAGTGGCTCTACTGTTCACAGGCACAGGACACTAACCTAGGGATGTGCCGCAAGTGAAAACACTGTAGTTGGGCTTACGAATGGACTTGGCCAGACAGCATAGTACCTAACTATGAACCTATGAAGCTATTACATGTCCTTTGTGCATGGATAATTGAGTATCTCTTCCATTTCAATTAGCTATCATGCTGTTACACTGTCTGGTGACTACAAGCCATATGTATCCTGTTATTGTGTATTGTACATGCCAATAGACATACCTGATGTTTGCATAATATAATAGTAATGCTATGTAAAATATTTGACATATCTACCTACAGTACTGTACATTTCACATTTTTGCAACAATATCCCATAATGCAAAGCATAATTGCACAGCAGGACCACCTTAGACATGTTATTCTTAGTTATACGCCCATACATATGCCTACTGTTACAGTATATCAACATATACTATCCCCTGTTATGGCACGTACTTGTTGGACAAACCCTGCCACTGACAGCGGCTGGAGTGGAATTGTTGTGTTTAAAGCCCTTATGTAGCATCCCTTGTAGTGTATGAGGTGTTTACTTTGTGGGCCACAGCAGTACACACAATTTCTACAAGAGTTACTATGCTCAACAAGACATCACTACATAATACCTTTTCCCACTGTATGCGTTGCATACACTTTCATTAATACAGAACAGGCACTACATACACTAACATACTGAGTGTTCAACATACCTTCTTAGTGGTCCGAGTTTACGAAAATATCTGTCTTACTCCTTTCCTGTTTCAACGGTTTTATGGTATGTGCATACGGTTTGAATGTATGGCAAGCCATCCTTTTATACGTAGCTATCAGTAACATGTGGTATCCTGCCACCAATTGGTGTTCCGGAGTAGATGATTACATGCACATCAGCTGTGCAGCTACTCCATTAGCCAATTACATGGCAACAGTGGGATATAATTGAATACTCCACTTGGGCGTTGTCCTTTTGCGCTACCTTCGAGGAAGACAGCCTGGATGTGTTTTTTTGTGATGAATTGCAACTGCTATATGGAGAGACACATATTTTGACTTTATGTCCCCTGTGGATTGTGTGTGATGGCTAGAGGATGTAATTCTACATGTGAGTGTAGCTGTTATCTCAACCGTCTGATACGAGACTATTGCAAACAAAACCTGTAACATCGGCGTCTGTTCCATTGTACAACAGCAACAATTTCACATAGTGCCATTACAGTGTGTCTCTCAGAAGGTATGTTAAGGCTTCTGCAGATATTGAGTGAGTGGATGTTTGTGATGTTATTACAGTCTGTGTTGCAATTGTTTCGGGTGTGGGAGAAATGTAGGTGGGTGTACATAGCAGACAAAGGTTTGTGGGGACTGCATTTATACATATTCCATATGTGTGTGAGGGCTCCTTCCCTAATTGAAGACCTATCAATTAGTAGACTAATACTATGGTCATTGCAGGCTTATTCATTAAGCCATTGTTAATTGGTTCATATATATCATGCAGGTGATGTTGATCCTTCAATCCCTCCAGTAATACATCGATATGCAATGAAATGTTGCTACATGAAAGTTGTCTCGTGTATTTCTGTCACAGATATTTGCACTCATTGCAGTTGTGTTGTTGACTGAACCTCTTTGGCTTGGGTTGCCACCTTTACAAATGGCCATAGTGGGACATTTGCAGGACACACATCAGATTTTAGAGGCTGACAAATACCCATGGTCAGTACAAAGGATAGAACTTAACTTTTTTCCTAAATAAAACCTTATTCTTGTAGCAGTTTAGTTGCTTATTATGTTTCTTGTAACATTTAGGTATTTTAGATACAGAAATAACTATTTTATGCAACTATTACATAAAATATGGGACATAATTATGTCCTACAATCTCAGGGCATTTGCCCTTTTTAATATTTTTTGTCAGGACACAACTGGCCAAAGAGGGACTGTCCCTCTCAAAGTGGGACAGGTGGTAACCCTATGCCTAAGTCCGGCTATGACCACACCTACTGTAATAATCTACCTCCGAGTTAGCACGAACAGACACACAAAGCAAACACACACACACACACACACATTACAGTCCCACAGAAACACACACTGCACTCAGAACACACACTTACACACACTACAGCTATAAGAAACACACTTAAACACAGTACCTACCTGGACCGCAGCACCAGCAGCAATAACTAAATGTCCCTTAACATCGTGATATTAGTACTTGTGGTTCTAGTCTTCCAGTACTGTGGTCTTTCGGTCTTTAAGCCTCAAGATTACGCGTGTCAGTATGTAAAGCATTCTGTAGTTGGCAGTATCCTATTTATTTGTACCTCCATGGTTGTGTACATGTTGTTAACCTATCTATATATTTGCTGATATATGTAAATCCGTATATATCGACATATTTCTCTCTATCACCCTTTCTATCTCTATATTATATATATATATATATATATATATATATATATATATATATATATATATATATATATATGTATGTAGAGAGAGAGAGAGTGAACACACCTTTCATTGGGTACATGGCAGTGTATACTATTTCCGGAACTCTGCCCTTTTGTGTTTTAACCTGTCGCAATACACACCTGCCATTGGTACATCTCAGGTAACTTAGTGGTAGGTGATTGTGTACATGGTTGCATGTTCTATTCCTGGCAGTGGTCGTTTTACCTCTCAGAGCAGGCACTATTAGTACAAGGGTGAATAATGCAGATTTCACCTGTTCTGGCCATCTTTGACTGTGATCCGTGCGATATTCAGCAAAGCTTAGACCTGTTTTGCACATATCTGTGTAGTCATGTTTAAACTGTGCTTACCGTCACTTGCCGGTGCATAAACCCACTAACATGTGTTTAAATGTGCTCTAATGACCCGCATCCAACATCCATTATTTGTGCCATCGGAATTACGTAACGGCCCTTGCAGGTCGTGGAACTGGGAACATGCACAACACAGTCAATGGCTTTACCACTTGGGCATCTGGGATATGTACAAGTGTTATGGTGTTTTGTATGTGGACTGTACTACGACTGTTCCTCCATACTGCAAACAAATGTGTATCTCAGTTAGTTTACATATGGATGATACCTATTAATGGTATGTCCAAGTAATGTTTAATGGATGTGCTCCAGCTATGGGAATCCATGTCACAGTGAGCCACACACTGTAATGTGCTACACCTTGCCACAACCATAACTGGAGAATGCTGGGGTGACAGATACCTGTCATGGGTACTCCCCATGCTTTGGAACTACATCCCTGATTACATTATATGGAGCCCATCATTAATACACCAGAGAATCCTAGCACAGTGGGTGGGGAACAGTGGTTACACACATGGATCCCACAATTGCCTCTGCTCCACAGAGGGACAGTTAGTTAATCAATGGGGTGGTGACAGCAGACACATTTTGCCTAGGCTGATGAATGGCCTCTGACAATCAGGCATGTACCTACCGATGTACCTAGGAACCTATACATACAGTACCAACACATGCTGTTAGCTTCGTTTACTGTTCAGGTGTTGACTTACCTTGTTCCAATAGCAGTTGTATGTGCACTAGTTGAGAGCTGCCTATGTAGGATTCACACAGTACACCACCTATACATAACAATTTACAGGTGGTCGTGTGTGTGTGCCATCCATTTTACTGTGTGTGCAGGTGGAGAAGTGTGTCAGTCCGTAGGGGCCTACACTGTCAGTTTATGTGCTATACGTTCCCTCTTTGCCGAGGCATGGGCATATTGGACACGCCTCCGTCTGCCTACTGGGGCTGGCACAGGGTGTTTGTGGTCTGAATCCCTCTGTGCCTGTGATGCCATTGGCAAATGCGGTGGGCTGTGAGATCCTTCACCATTATGTCCCTGCTGCAGCTGTTTCCGCAGGATCATATTATGTAGCATGGCACATGCTATGAAGATGTGGGCACACGTGCCTGGAGAGTACTGCAAGGCTCCACCAGATATGTCCAAGCAATGGAACCATGATTTCAGCATCCCAAACACACGCTCTATGATGATTCTGGTTTGTGCATGTGCCTCATTATGGCGTTCTTGCATGGGTGTGTGTGCATTTCTGATGGGAGTCATCATCCACGGCTCCAGTGCATAGCCAGCATCCTCCACAAGGTGGCCATATGGGATGTCCCCCCTGACAAATACCTGATACAGCTGTGAGGCATGCCAGATGTGGGAGTCATGGTAGCTTCCAGGGCTGCCAGCACACACATCCGTGATAATGCCCTGGGCATTGCACACAACCTGGCAGTTGATGGAGTGGTATCCCTTGCGGTTTATGTAGCACCTACCATGCTCACTGGGTGGTGACTTGATATGTATGTGCGTGCAGTCTATTGCACCCAGTACCTCTGGGTAGTCTGTCACATGGTGGAAGAAACGCATATTGCTGATCAACTCCTCCTGAGTTCAGGGGAATTATATATGCTCATTGGCATGTGGTAATATGGCATCCAGGAACTGGTGGAGTACCCTGGATGCTGATGCCTATGAGATCCCCATGATATCTCCAGTTGGCCTTTGAAAGGTACCTGTGGCTAGTATTCTCAAGC